>NW_027362764.1:695824381-695919381 GCF_046119375.1 Phyllobates terribilis | reverse complement strand
CCCCCCTCCCGCCACTGCTACCGCTATGTGCCGCGGCGGCCCGCACATATAATGAGGGCAATCCGGCATTAGACACCCCGCCTGGAGCCTCGGGGCCCCGGGCGGTCGCCCGGGTTGCCCTCATTATAATCCGCCTATGCAGGAAGCGCACAGCAGGAAGACAGCGGATCTGCGTAGGCACGGGGAGAGGTAAGTATCCGGCTGCCAGGGCCCTGAGCAAGCGAGAGGGAGCGGGCGCTGACACCGTTCTCCTCCGCCCACAGCCCGGCGAGCCGGATAAAAATCCTCCGCGGGCCGCATGTGGCCCATGGGCCGTAGTTTGAGGACCCCTGATATAGACAATCAAAAGGTGTGTTTAAAGGTATTGTCCCAACCACAGGATCGATGATAAATCACTGCTGAAACCCACTCTGACTATGGGAAAAGGGGGTCCAAGTCACTTGTGCTAGCGCGACATGCAGAGTGACTGGAGGAGGGGTCATCCATAGACCTTCCATCTTGTAGGCCCCTTTTGTCAGTGCCTCAACTATCATGTATTTATCATCTATCCTGTGGATAGGCAATATATGTTAATGGGAGAACCAGAATCTATTAGTAGCTCCATCTTTTTAGAAAAGGTTAAAAACCCTTCTATTACATATCTGAGTGTGTGGGTACATTACAGCATGTGGCAAAACGGGGTCAGAACAAATCTTATCAGAAGGCTGAAAGCCTATGAAATGCCTTTATGGGATATACTTCCTTCTTTTACTGTGGTCTAAGGGGCAACCTTTGTGCTTTTGGAGAATGACAAGCCAAGCTTGGCATGTCAGAGAGAGGAGACTTGTAGGCCATGGGAAATTAAATATGCAAATTGCCTCTTAAGACACTTTGCATATCTTCTTTTAAGGTGTATTTATTCTGAAAAAGTATTTAGGAGAATGAGCTCCAAATGTTAGTCTCTGCTCCCCTGAGGAAGGATGCAGACTGAACAGCAATGTAACAGGATGCAGTCTCCTCACATGTGGGGTTAATAAAGTGAAAGCATCCCTGACAGTAACTGGCATCCAGCTGTGGGCTACTTTTCAGCCTCGCTGCCTTTGTCAGACTAGGAATGATATAGGGATGGACAGACAAGCCAATGTGTTCTGGATTCCAGAAATCGCTTAGCACGCTCACGTTTTTAGTGTGGTGTTTTTTTTTTTGTTTTTTTTTTTGTTTAAAGCTAATTGTACATCATATTTTCTTTCTAACCAAAGATATATATTAGGGGTGGCGTACCGCATACCCACCAGCTGCTGTAAGACCAGTGAAGTGGGGGGTCCAGTGCCAAATAACAACCCCCCCCCTTCTCTCTCCTCCCAGTATCTCGACTTCAATAGTTGAACACGACAAAGTAACAGCTATCAGTTCGCTGCTCCACCAATCGGCCTGTGCGTCTGAGTCTCCGTGCAGCAGGCGCAATTACATCACTAGATCACACCTGCTGCACAGGGGTCCATCGACCCGTAGGCTATGTTCACACATCATGTTTTTTTTTCAGCGTTTTTATGAAAATTTTCAGCTGCGTTTTGCAGTACCAGCAATATCTGAGATTCCAGAATTCATAGTTCACACATCATGATTTTTTTTTTTTGTTCAGGATTTTGTGCCTTGCATGTTTTTTTTTTTGCAAAATTAGAGCTTGTCACTTCTTTCAGCGTTTTTCACCCATTGAAAGTAATGGGTAGTGGAAAAACACCTAGTATGAACACAGCTTTTGCTGCATTTTTAGTGAAAATAAGCAAGTACAGCAGTATGTGAAACCCATTTATTTTTGTGATTATTATTTATTTTTTTTAACCATCTTGTCTTGGTCACTGAGATGGTAGTTTTATATTAGTACAGTTTAATTTAAATCAGTGATGTGTACAGTTTAAACATTGGCTGAGCATGTGTGAGATTGAACAATACCTGTGGCCCACGCAGGTGTGAAATTGAAAAATGCCTTGAGCAACTCAATGGCAGACCATAGTGTGAAAGTAAATGGTGTGATACAAACTTATTGCACTGCCAGTGTCGTAAGTAAACTATTCCTGAACAATTCAGGTCCCTCACTGTACATTTGAAATTCTGGTTAATATGGTTTCAAATATGTCTTGCATTGGTGACCTGTGTTCATGCTTCTGTGGTAGAAGCAAAGCTGAGCTTTGGCTATGTTCACACATCATGTTTTTTGTACCTAAACCAGAATGAGTTTTCTTTTTGTTTCACTGAACTTTATGTACCTGCATAACAGAGACAAAAGGACAGTGAGAAAAACGATGAAAAAACACGCACCAAAAAAGCAAGAAAACTGCAACAAAAATCTTGAACAACCTCCTGGCAAGAGATCGGGTTTTACTGCAGAAAATGAACACTGAAAAAAACCATGATGTGTGAACATAACCTTATTCTTCTTGCTGAGTTCTCACTGCATCCAGGTGGAGGATGAGTAAAGAGGTGTCAGCACTCTGCACATGAGCATACTTGCTCGGCTATTTCGATAAGGCTATGTTCAGACGACACATTATGCACATGGGCATACATCAGCTGATATGTAGAGCAGCTTAATTTTAATAAGGGTTTGTATAGTTTTGGACATGTATTTAAATTACGAAGATACTTTCTTTAATACCTTTTTAGTTTATGGTGGCGTGGGGTTTTAAAGGGGTTGTCCGGCCTTGGGCTGGTGCCCTGTGAGGGTTGTCTAGTCCTGGGAGTGGGCGGTTATTTGACCACAAGTATGTGATTTGCATACGTCTGACTAGATGTGTCCGGCCTTGCTTAACACGCTTGCATTGAGAGAGACCGCGCACATCTAGTCGGCACGTGACCTCATGTATGCAAATCGCATACTAAAAGTGATCAACTGGAATATAAGTTGGTGTGCTTATAGCATGTAGGCGTATGTTCACACTAGCCACTAAATGGGCAAAATCCAAGATAAAAACATAATAAGCAAATTAAGTGCTGAGAAGGACTGAGACCTGGCTAATGGACACACAGGCATGGAGAACTACACGAATTTAATGTCCAGCTCAAAGAACAGGGAGACCTCCCCTTTATTTGCTCTGCGTGTAATGAAACAAAAACCCTCACATTGGCCACTAAACAGGCAAAACCCAACATAAAAACATAATAAGCAAATACCCTGCAGTAAATAAATAAATAGCAATAGTGCTTGAACATAATATAGGGTGCTCCTTTAACAATTTTTTAATTTCTTATCAAAATGATGTTGACTAAGTAGCCTATATTATATTATTTTCATTATTTTTTTTGCAGGGTATTTTATTATGTTGTCTGTTTAGTGGCCAGTATGAACATGTGCATACATGCTGCATGCATACCAATTTATGTTCCAGTTAATCTCTCTAGGTTTTTTATTTCATTGCACTAAGTGCAAATGAAGGTGAGGCCTCCCTTTCCTTTGAGTTGGACATTACATTCATGTAGTTCCCCATGCCTAGGTGTCCCTTAGCCAGATCTCATTTTTTCTTAGTCCTTATCCACATGTACATCACTTGACAAATGGTAAGGTTTTAATATTAGAGGTTAGGACCGTCCCGAATAGGGTCACTGTGACGTGGTGCGATGGCTTATGTTTTTTGATCAAATTATGTTAACTAAGCATCTTATATTATTTTCATGCACTATTGCTATTTATTTATTTACTGCAGGGCATTTGCTTATGTTTTTATCTTGGGTTTAAATCGCATACTTGTGGTCATACGCCTGCCGCTCCAGGCTCCGGGGAGTCCTCTAGATGAGTTCAGAGACCTCTCTGGTAAAAAGAAAACAAGTTATAAATGGAACAAAATGTAATATAAAAGCCTTCATTTTTAAAGGGCTCCATTTATTGTAAAAGACAAACACAGAGAGAACTAAAAACTTTAGTTTCCATGTTGCATCTCTTTTTTTTTTTTTTTTTTTGGCTCTGTTAGCAACTGATCCATTTAATACTGGATATGTTATACACTGACAGCTGGACATGTGAACAAATTCTTACATCTACACATCCGGTGGAGGTTTAGTTGTAGTAGTGTATATTAGGCCATGTTCCAAAGGTAGCATAAGTGTTGTGGTTTTTTAGTTTGCATTTTTTATCAGAAAATTCGCATCATAAAACCGTACAAGTAAAGTGGATGTGATTACATGGAAACTTGTGCTCACTGTGTATTTAAAGACCTTGATAATCTGTCCATTTTTTTTCCCTAAAGTCTTTTATGGAGAGCCTGAAAAAAAAAAAAACAGATATAAAAAACGCAGTTGTGTTTTAAGTCCATAACCCCAAGGATTGTAAGCTATGAAGCACATTAAAATGCTGCTCCAAATCTGCACCAAAATATACAAAACCCTCAGCAAAAATGTGATAATCAGAACAGATTTCTTTAGCTTATTTTGTTGCGGACACATGCAGAAAAAGTGTTGTTTTTGCATGTGTGTACATTGCCTTTCTGACTTGCTCTTATTGACCAGCTATACGCAACTGTTTCCCTTAGAAGCAGTAGAAAAATTCAGATGGGACTCCTCAGAGGCTGGACCTCCAGCGATCAGCAAGTTATCCTATTAATAGTTGATAACGTTGTACTAAGTTTTAAACCATTTAATGTTCAGGTTCTGGAAAATAACAATATTGTAACAAACTCAAAAAACACAGAACCGCAAAAAAAAGAAACAGAAAAACCCCATAAAACTAATGTTTCTGGCAAGAATCCTTGACCATTTATTTTCAAATGGTGAGAAAGCCACCCACGTGGTGAAAGGGTATGTGCACATTGTCTCTTTCAGAAAACAGTCGAATGAATACAAGTTTAAGTATAAAAACGACTTGAGTATATGTTCAGGCTTAACAGCTTCAAGTTTCTAAAAACGCTAAGCAGTTAAAGAAAGTAACATGTCCATTCTTCTGGTGTTTTCCACTAGGAAGATGCTCTGTAATTTGACTTGTATGACTTATAATGAGAATGCTCAAAAACTACTAGAAGACATCCAGATGTCTTTGGGAGCATTTTTCCCTTCTTTTAGCTAAAAAAGGCTAGCAGATTTATTACTCAATAGAGTGAAAATGACAATGAAGATGACGTCAAAAAAACTATGGGAAAACCCACCAAAAAGGTCAGGAAACATGAAAAAAGAGACAAAAAATGACTTAATGGAGAAAAAAAGAAGCCAAAGTATCCTGAAGCGTCTGATTGAAAAACTCGGCAGGTTTGCTTGAATTTAAAAGATGCCGTGTGCACATACCCCTGCTGTGTGCTGAAATGGTGTCATTTTCTGCATTTAAAGACCACCTATCATAAGGGTTTCCCTAAAGAAAGCTGTTGCCTGTACTGTGCCTTGAAAAACTATTCATACCCCATGACCTTTTCCACATTTTTCATGTTACACCAAGAAACTTTAAAAGCGTTTTTATTGGGATTTTATCACGAACAAATTAAAGCTGCGCTGTGAAACGCTATAATATGTAAACATTGAATATATGAAGTTGGAACTGCATTACTGCTGTAGAAAACATGTTAAATAATTACAGTACTTAGCGCAGAAATTAATTCGTGTGAGCCCAATAGCCAATGACAAGGCGTACTTCTTTGTTGGGACTCTAAAGCCCCCGTCACACTAAACGAGATCGCTAGCGAGATCGCTGCTGAGTCACAAGTTTTGTGACGCAACAGCGACCTCCGCAGCGATCTCGCTACGTTTGACACTTAGCAGCGACCAGGCCCCTACTGTGAGATAGCTGGTCGTGTCGAAATGGCCTGGACCGTGTTTTGATCGTTGAGGTCCCGCTGGGTAGCATGCATCGGTGTGTTTGACACCTTACCAACGATCTCGTTGGCGACTCAGAACTGAAGTCGTCCCTCATTGAGGTCTGAATCGTCAGAGTGGCTGCTATGTGACAGGGTCCCAACGACCGCCGACATCGTTACACAGGTCGCTACGGGTCGCCGTATCGTTGCTGCGTTGTTGGGAAGATCTGACTGTTTGACATCTCATCAGCGACCACATAGAGACACAGCAACGATCCCTGCCAGGTCGTATCATTGTCGGGCTCGCTGTAGCATCGCTAAGTGTGACGGTACCTTAAACCTAACAAGATGCCTCTCCCAGGCTAAAAGCCTCCACCCATCAGCCTAAGGCATTTTTGAATATAGCTTTATCCTACCTGCCCATATAATTGTAGGCTTTTAGCCTGGGAGAGGCAGCATGTTAGTTTAGGGTCCCAACAAAGGGGTACGCCTTCTCGCTGGCTTTTGGGCTCTCACAAATTGATAAAAAATGAAGGCACCTAGCCAACAAATTGATCACGTTTTCTACAGCAGTAATGCAGCTCCAATTTCATGTATTCAGTGTATACATCATTTAGCATTTCAGAGTGCAGCTTTAATTTGTTAGTTATACATAGAGTGGCTCTCTTAGCTTTCACCTGTTCACATTTGTCTTTTTATGTTTGGAAGTGCTGGTCAGTTATTTGATATTTAAGGGACTTTGTGATATACCAATACACATGGTTTTCTAAATATTTTAAAAATAGAAATCTGAAAATTGTGACCTGCATTTGTATTCAGCCCCTCTGAGTTGATACTTTGTGGGACCACCTTTCGCTACAATTAATGCTGCAAGCTTTTGGGGTATGCCTTAACCAAATTTTGCACATCTCGAGGCTGAAATATTTGCTCATTCTTCTTTGCAAACCAGCGCCTCAGTGAGACTGGATGAAGGCGTCTGTGAACAGCAATTTTCAAGTCTTGCCACAGATTCTCAATGGGATTTAGGTCTGGACTGTGACTGGACCATTCACACACAAATATGCTTTTGTCTAAACCATTCCATTGCAGCTCTGGTAGTATTTAGGTTCGTTGTCCTGCTGGAAGGTGAACCTACACCCCAGTCTCAAGTCTCTTGCAGCCTCTAACAGGTTTTCCTCCTGGATTGCCTTGTATTTAGCTTCATCCATTTTCCCATCAACTCTGACCAGCTTTTCTGTCTCTGTTAAAGAACAGCCTCCGCACAGCATGATGCTGCCACCACCATGTTTGACGGTGGGGATGGTGTTTTCAGGGAGATGCGCAGTGTTAGTCTTTCACAACACTTAGCCTTTTTCATTTACCCCCAAAAGTTCTACTTTGGTCTCATCTGACCAGAGCACCTTCTTCCACATGCTAGCTGCGTCCCACTACATAGTTGTTGTTTTGTTTTTTTTCAAACTGTGGTACTTATGGCTTGCATGCAAAATGGATTTCTTCTTTCCACTCTTCCTTAAAGGCCAGATTTGTGGAGTATATGGCTAAGGGCAGGGACACACACTGCCTTATAACTCGTGCGATCATCACATCGCACTGAATGGACTGGCCCGACACCTTTCCTCACTTGAGCATGACAGCATGATGGATTTCGATGCAGCTGTCAAGCTCAGGTCAGGAGAGGTGCCGGCCAGTACGTGGTTTATAATGTGATCCTCGTAAGAGAAATACGGCTGTGTGTATCTGCCCTAATAGTTGTCCTGTGGAAAGATTCTCCCACCTGATCTGTGCATCTGTGTTCTCCTTGCTTGTGATGACAGTTTAGGTGGACGGCCATGTCTTGGTTGGTTTCCAGTTGTGCCATACGCCTTCCATTTTTGGATGGTGGATTGAACAGTGCAATGCCCTGTGAGCTGTTCAGAGCTTTGGCTATTATTTATTTATTTTTTTATATAACCTAACCCTGCTGTGATGCTGAGTCGCTTGTCATTGACTCTGTGACTACCCCGACTCTCCACTTGTCCGAGGTCAAAAGCCGGGAAGGAATGTCATAAACAGAGGGAAGAGACAAAGGTGTAGTCGGGTAACACTCCGAGGTCAGACTACCAGGAGGCTAACAGATTAGAGCAAAGGGAGCAGGCAAAGCCGATGGTCAGGACAAGGTCAAAGTACCCCAAAAAAATGAATAGGGGAGTTTGATCCTTAAATATGATCAGATGGATTTGTCCCTGGTCTATTGTGGTTACATTTTCTATCCATGAGGAACACTGATAAAACATGTACCTGAAAAACAGATATCTAAACGAGGTCTTAGAGGTAGAAAAATGTTCAATTCCAAACTGATGGTCACATCATTAAACATAGTGACATAGATCTTGTACAGAAGCCACATCATTAAAAGAGCAATCGCACTTATTGAGCGACATATAGCTGCTTAGGGCCATTTTTTAGACGTTTGTTTCTGTTGTGCTTCTGTTAATTAGCAGTTTGTATCTGTTATTAGAAATGAACAGGCTTCACCAAGGATTTAAAAGGAAACTGTCATCAGGGTTTTGCTATTTAATCTGACAAGCAGCATAATATAGGGCCAGACAGCCTGCTTCCAGAGATGTCACATACTAGGCTGTGTTGTAGTTTCAATACAACCAGTGTTTATCATCAGGAGATTATCGCTGCCTGTTTAGGTCTCACATGCAGACCTGTCCAGCAAATTTGTGTAACGACGTCCCCACCACTGATTGGCTGCTTGCTGGCAATGTACACAGGAAGCAGCCAATCAGTTGTGTGGGTGCGGTTATACAGAGCTTCGCATTTATAACACTGCTACATGTACAGCTGAAAAAACAGGGATTCTATTAAAAGTGCACCAAGAAGCCCAGTAAGTAACACATCGCTGGAGTAAGACTCTCTGCCCCCACATAATGATGCTCTCAGATTACATTGCCAAAACCTAACCTAACTGATTAGTAAAATTCTATTGGTTTCTGTCTGAGGAGGCCATGACAATGATGAACGTCATGTTATGAAAAGCTGTGAATTGTGATCAATTGGATTTTTTTTCTTTTTTAGTTTGAGGTTCAGTTTGATCAATGGACTCCTTCACCTATGTATTACCGAGGGTCGAGATCCGCCCTTTTCTCTATAGGATTTATTACGAGTTTTGTCATTTTACAAGAAATAAAAGCAAACTCCATACAGTCACATTCCATGGATGACTCCAGGCTTTGGCTTTAAAACAGTCAGTGTAAAGATTGGTGTGGATTTCTGCCGCATAGTTACTGCTGTGTGTAAATCTGAGCGCAAGTTATCCTGACTCTTTGCATTGTGCTGGTTATCTATTATTCCTACTGTAAATGCCCACATTGAGTACTGGTTATTTCAATAGGGTCCACTACACTCTGAGGATGCTGCTGCGTTGTGGCCAAAGTGCAGCACAATGCATCGGTAATCCACACTGACCTGCTTTTTGCTGCTTACATCTAAAAAGGTATATCCCATACACCTTTACGTGTCCTGTGCAGACTTGGTACAGCCCTCCACTTGGTTGTAAAAACTGTGAATAATCCAAGACTCCAAGGCGCCAGGTAGTATCCTTCAAGAAAGTATTATTGGCATCAGTGTACACACAAAAAAAGAAGATGCGAAGTTTTGGCCACACAGGACCTTTTTCAACCCAAAAACAAATTGTACATCATGTTTTTGGCTTGAAAAGGCCCTGTGTGGCCGAAACGTCGCATGTCAGTTTTTTTTAATGTATACTGGTGCCAATAATACTTTTTTTGAAGGATATTAACCGGTGCCTTGGATTATTATGCATACTTTTTGCTGCTGTCATTTACAAACTGTGCTGGTGCGGTGTCGAATCCAGAACGTTTGATCGCAACTTAACCTGATCAGTACCTAGTTGACAATGTGGTCTTCCACCCCAGGGTAAGCTTCAGAAGATGGCTTCCGGTCATGCGCAGTGCGCGCCTCTGAAGCCGGGAACCTTCAGAGACGCAGTGACGCCGCGGGAATGAGCGGAGAGCATGCGCGAGATTTGCATGAGCAGCGATGACACCGCTTGTACAAATTATGTTATCACGCCGACAGGGGAGTGAGAACATGGAAGGAGGGCTAACAAGTCTGCAGAACTAGCGCCCCATCGACTAGTCAAAGCCCTCATAAGCATAGGAAACGGGGACATTATAAATGCTTTTTTTATACCTTTTCACTCAATAACATTATGCAGGACTGGTTAGGCAGGGAATTTACTCATATGTAGGTGAATACTGCTGGGTTGGGGGATATGGGGGACCTGATGGGTTCCTTTTTAAAGAAGAGTTTTCACTTTGCATTTTTTTTTATTCAAACGGAGTTGGTGCTGCTCCACTGATTCTAGCATAGTGCTTGTTTTGCCAAAGGAGATTTGTCTTACTGAGGAATGAGATGGCTCTGAGCCAGGCTGCAGCCATGACCACCTCTGTGGGCATTTGCTTTTCCCCTTTATGGCATGACTGTATTATAATTGGCCAGGGTCATAGAGGAGAAAAAGCAAACGCTCAGAGAAGTTCTGTGGTACACGCCCAGTTGGTTGAAGGGAAAACTTGCATCTTAATTGCTAGGGGGCATAACTATGGAACAGAAAAAAAATGTTCCAGAAGCAGAACAGCGGCAATTGAAGGAGGTACTCAGTCTAAAATTATTATTATTATTATTATTATTATTATTATTATTATTACCAAGTAAGAAAAAAGACGAAGAAAGCCTCACCGTGTGTATTGTTGTTTAGTTGCTCTAAAATCTAAATGATTGCAGCCTGATTCCAATCCGTTGCCCACTGGAATGAAGCAAAAAGGAACTGGAGAAAAAATGGAATCCTAGCGGCTGATGAAATTTAGCAATCTTTATTTCATGTCTTTAAAAAGAGAAATATCCATACAATGAAAAAACAGTTAACTTTCTGGCCGAAGCCCTCTACATTCTATGACTAAGGGCTTCGGCCAGAAACGCGCCAGAATGTTCACTGTTTTTTCATTGTATGGATATTTCTCTTTTTAAAGACATGAAATAAAGATTGCATAATAATAATAATACAGCAGTGAACGTTTTCTCTTTAAATTGATGAGCTGGGCTCGTGATTTTGACAAAAAAAAGTCTCCCCAGAAATGCACACGGCCGATACAATCGGCTGTATAGTTTTACAGGTGAAGCAATTGGTTTCTGGCAAAATCCTGCTAATCAATTTAAGAATTAGTGACTTAATCGGTGCCTCCCCATCTGGCTTTTACCTTTTAGGGATGTGACCTAATTTGTGCTTTAAGAACGCAGCTTTTTTTTGCAGGTGCTTTGTGAAAGCTAGAATTATTTTTTTATTATAATCAATGTAGCCGTATACAGCACAGACTTGTGGTTTTTTTTGGCATGAGTTGTATTTTATTTTT
The DNA here is from genome assembly GCF_046119375.1 of Phyllobates terribilis. Lineage (NCBI taxonomy): Eukaryota > Metazoa > Chordata > Amphibia > Anura > Dendrobatidae > Phyllobates > Phyllobates terribilis. The sequence continues at coordinate 695,908,214 of NW_027362764.1, read as the reverse complement.
GTTATCTTGGCATCATATAATGTACCGATCTTTATGATTACACCGATGCCTTGATTTATAGAGATTGTTGGCTTTTGCATACTTTTTTTTTTTTTTTTTTAGATTTGTTTTTGTCTCGCTTCATTTTAAAGGCGTTTTCTGGCTTCTTTCACTTTTCATATTGCGTGATTGGCACAGATGACATCACCTGCAGGGACACATGGATGATCAGCCGGTACCTGTCCTATCCAGGCATTTATGAGAATAGGACACATGCACGATGCCTACCGATCGGCTACGTGTTACAGCCGCTATGTTTGGACAGTCATTGGTGCCGCTCACCTCTCAATGCCAACCCTACTGGCATTTCTATTTTTCCATTGATGGAGCGGTGTGAGGACTTACTTTTAGCAGGATAAGTTGGAGATTTCCTGGGTATCACTTTTGGGCACTTTCATCTTTTTAGAATACTTTTAACAGCTTTTTGTTCTTGACATGTTTTTATTTTTATGACTTTCACATCATGTGGGTCAATTGTGTACATTTTATCATGTAGGTCAAGGGATGGATGCGTACACATGTAACATACTGACCAAATACTGAATGTGTGAATAGACCTTAAGCTGATGGGCACCGTTTTTTGCTTCTCCTTCTGTATAACCACCTAGATGCCATGGTTGGCATTGACCTCAGCATATGACAGGTTTAACAGAGGGCATCGAAGTGCAGCAGGGTGTTAAGCATTATGGTAAACCTTCTAATTTTAGATTTGCCTCTAAAATCCTCAGGTATTTTTCAAATTTATTACTTTTTAATGATTACTGAGAATACATACATTTGTAAACCAGACTTCACTGAAAATGAATCTGCAAATGGCTGCATAATCCTGATACTACGTTGTAAAATGATCAGCCGAAGAGTTTGAGCTTGAGTCCAAGTGTATTGAGACTCTGCCCACCCAGCCTTACAGCTGCAGCTTGCACTGAGCAGTGTGAGATCTCAAGAGCAGCAGGGAGGAGAGACACTGAGGAGCTGTTAATCAGGATGGGAGGGTGAGATTGAGTTAAACTTTCATAAAGTATTATACAGCCATTCTGACATGAATTGTCAAGATTACTGTAAATACCTCATCATTATCCAGAGCTCTGTTTAGTTTTGTATGCAGTTTGTATTGTGAAATCAGGGTACAGATTCATAGTAATATAATAATACATCACTTACTCACCAATCCTCTAATATACTGATACTTTGCATATAAACCAGTCCTCTAATATAATAAGAGGGATGTGCTTTAGGGAGAAATCTCTATTTTTATTCTCCCTTCCCATATACTGCAGTCAGTGCGTTATTCCTCCCTCCGAGAGCTGCCGGCTTCATCACCTTCCTCTCATGTCACAAAATTCTAAAATGATTTTCGCAGACTATCGCCCGAGTCCCTATTGTCTTCCTTCCACCCCCGCTGACGATAATGACATGTGAATTCTTGTCAGTTTAATAGAAGGCCCGCAATGTGATTTATATTCCGAGAAGTGGGAAGGACACAATGGAGATCGGAATTCTTTTTCACCATAGCTCCAGTAAAGGGGGTTTTCTTGTTTTTAATGAAAAATGAAGACTTTTCACTTGAAATTTTCTAATAAACGTCTTTTTTCCTTTTATGAGATGTTTGCTGTCAGTAAATGGAAATATTCTTGCTTAACTTTTAAAGTGTTTAAAAGAAACGTCTACACATAATTCTGCCCAGGAGCATCGCTCTCTATTCTATGATTGTACCAAATTTTGTATTGTTTTTATATTATCTGTTGGTGTAAACAGAGGTTATAAGTGGAGGTACACTTAAAGGGTTGTCCGGCCTTGGGTTACAAGTCTCCAGTCACTTTCTGACTGCAGATTTGTTCATCTTCACAGCATGCTGTGAGGATTCTCCGGTGCGGACGCAGCGAGAATCCTAAAATGGCAAAACTGATTTCTACAAGCAATATAAGGATTTATTCAGCAGTATAGCCGCTTTACATACATGCCATTAGTTTGGGGTATAAAATGCCGATGACAGGTTCAACTTAAAGCACATATGTATATTTAGCTCATGAAGCCAGGTGGGGCCATTATACTGTATGGAGGACTATGTGGGGCCATTATACTGTATGGAGGACTATGTGGGGCCATTATTCTGTATGGAGGACTATGTGGGGGCCATTATGCTGGGTGCGGATTACAGAATAATACTGTGATGGGGTCACCATACTTTGCCGGGTGGTTTGAGGGGGGTGCAGTAAGGTCATCATACCGTGCATGTGAAGGGTACTGACGCGCCCCTGGGCCTGTGTCGCGCTGCGTTGCGCACACGGGAGCTTACCCGGAGCCGGATCTCTTGAGGGTTGTAGTCTCGTGGCGGTGACCCGGTCCGTGCCCAGGGAGTCAAACTGAGCGGCGATGTAACAGCGGTAGATGTAGGACGACTACGCCACCCGTTGAATGCAGCTATGGAGCTGCCGCTGCAGGACAGTCCGCTGAGGCCGATGGATGGTGCAGCGTAGATGGTATAACCCCCAACGGGAGGGGTATGGCCTCAGGGCAGCAGATGGATGATGGGGGTAGCAGGAACCACTCAGAGACGGTGCGGTGTAATTCAGGGTCTTTACTGGTAACAACGATAGACCCTCCTGGAGTACTTGCTAGTGAACGGGGCCTGGTCAGTCCTTGAGCAGATGGGATCTCCCCTGGCCAGGCGGAGTTGTAGGCCTCCCAAACTGACTGCACTCTTCTGGCTACCTTGCTAGAAGCGGATATAAGTAGCCCACGTCCCTGAGTGTACCGTGTGGTGCTCACCCGTATGGCCGGTGACTCGGGGCCTTCTAATGGCTTCCGCTCCACGATGGCGGTGCTGGTCCCACGCGTGTGACCGTGCCTTCGGGTTTCTGGGCCTGAGGACCTGAAATCCCCTGCCGGTCGGCTTCTGCGGCTGGGTAAGAGTTAGTCCCCACAGCCTCGGACGCCGGGTCCGGTAAGAAAGCTTCTCAGCTGCCAGCCCCTGACTTGTAGTAGTATTGCTCCCACTGAGCTTCTGCTGTTTCTTCCTGTGACTGTTTCTTGTCTCTACTCTCCTTGACTACTAACCCTGCTTCAGCCCCGGGTTTATATAGGGGAAGTTCTTCCCCTCCCAGGACTGGGCAGGAGGTGTCGAATGCACAGGATCCCTGACCAAAGGACCTCCCACCTGCTCTCAGACATAATATCTCTATCACTGTGGCAACCAGACCCCTGGGGTGTCACATTCCCCCCTAGTGAAATTTAGTACTCCGGGACTAAACATATTTTAGAAAAACATAACAAGATATAACAATAACAATACAATAAGAAACACATAAAGGTGGTCACGGCATGTCCGTAACCGGGTGCAGTCTTTGAAGAAAGCAAGGTGTCCATTTCACCAAAACAGGGAGACGTAACCAGGTAGGGGTCTGCCCTACCCCGAGTCCTTAACAGTCTCTAGTCCATCCTGGGTTACGCTCCAACTATGTACAAGGATTCCCGGTAAATCCACCAAGGATTCCTAAAAATAACTGGAAACACAAAATTATACACAAGCAACAATACACAGATAAACATAAATAAAACAATTTATACACTTCAAATCCTCCAGCGTGCGGGTAACTGGCCTCTAGTGGCCCTAGTGGACCTACGGAGCTGACTGTCTGGCCCTGAACTACAGGGTGTAGGAGCTGTCAAGGGTAAACTGGGCAGCTGTCTACCGGCTCTTTGTCTCACTAGGGGTACGGCAGGCTCACTATAAGCAGAGGGTTGATCCTCCTGTTCTGCTTGTGTGGAGTCTTCTGCCTCCTGGACCGGCTGTTCTTCCAGCTCTACCTGTTGCTCCGTAGGTGCTTGGGATGCTGGTTGGAGGAAGGTGAGTACGGGTACCACAACTGCACCATTGACTTGAGTCCAAGACCGAGGGAAGTCCCCGAGCACAGTACTAACCATATCTTCCCTTTCCTCTACGGGTCGATGGTCTTCTTGTTCCTCTTCAGGGTTCCTCAGTTGTTCGGGACACTTCTTCAGGTGGTCCCGGGATACAATGGCGGTGGTTTCCCCTCTGTCTTTACTGATGGTACAAACCTTCGGGTTCTCGTGGCTTGAGGGCAGTACGGTGTACGGGTCCTTCTCCCACTGGTCGTCCAACTTGTGGAGCCGTCTCTTCCTCTTCAAGACCTGCTCTCCGGGTACCAAGGGAACAGCGGGAGCATACTGGTTGTAAGTTTTCTCTTGTCTTTCCCTAGCCTGACAGAGACTTCGCTCCACGCTCTCCTGTACTCTCCGGTACTGCTGCTGCCTCTCTGTGTCCCAGTCTGTTTCTGGTGAAGTGTCCTCGGGTGTCAGGACTCCCATTTCCAGGTCAACAGGTAACTTACCAGGTCTTGCCCTCATTAGGTAAGCCGGGGTACAGTTGGTGGAACCTACCGGGATGTGGTTGTATAGGTCCACCAGATCGGGCAACTTCTCAGGCCACAGACTGCGTTCTTCCAGGGGCAACGTTTTTAGAAGATCCATTACCACCTGGTTCATTTTCTCACAAAGTCCATTAGTTTGCGGATGGTAGGGTGTCGTCCTTATCTTCCGGCAGCCATACAGATTGCAGAATTCCTTGAAGACCTCCGCTTCAAAGGCAGGTCCCTGGTCCGTCAGCACTTGGTCCGGGTACCCGTGTGGACGGCAAAAGTGCTGCTGGAAGGCTCTAGCTGCTGTTTGAGCCGTTAAGTCCTTGACGGGGACGACAACCAGAAACCGGGAGTAATGATCCACGATGGTTAACGCGTAGACGTAGCCACTTCTGCTTGGGGTCAGTTTTACATGATCCAAGGCTACCAGTTCCAACGGTTGCCGGGTGACGATGGACTGCAGGGGAGTCTTCTGGCTGGCACGGTCCTTCCTTCTCAGGTTGCACGGGCCACAGTCTCTGCACCACTTCTCCATGGTTCCCCTCATGCCTACCCAGTGGAACCGCTCGCGCAGCAGGAACTCCAGCTTCTTCCACCCGAAGTGTCCAGCTCCGTCGTGGTATGCCTCCATCACCATGGCTGCGTCCCTTCGTGGCACCACTACTTGCCAGAGTAATTCATGCGTCCGGGAGTTAACCATTCTGCGGCACAACTTCCCTTTGTAAAGGAACAGTCGACTCTTCTCTGCCCATAGTTGTTTGGCTTCCTTCGGAGCGTCTGGTTCAAGGCGAGCCTCCGGCCGAGTCAGCATCTCCTTCACCAGTCTGACGGCAGGGTCGCTGTCTTGCGTTTCCGCCCAGTTGTAGTGGGGTAAGGGGTTCAACGTAGCAGTCTGCTTACTCCTTACCTGGTGGGAATACTGAATAGTCCCATGACGGTGGAACGCAGGGAGTTCAACTTCTTCCAGTCCCTCCGGATCTTCTCCTCCGTCCGGCAGGTTGGGCATCCTGGACAGGGCGTCCGCGTTGGTATTGGAGCGTCCTGCCCGGTATTTGATTGTGAACTCGTAGTTGGACAGACGGGCCATCCACCTCTGCTCCAGGGCACCGAGTCTTGCCGTGTCCAGGTGTGTCAACGGGTTGTTATCCGTGTACACGGTGAACCGGGAAGAAGCGAGGTAATGCTTAAAGCGCTCGGTGACTGCCCATACTACGGCCAGGAACTCCAGCTTAAATGAGCTGTAATTCTCGGGGTTCCTTTCGGTGGGTCGCAGTTTTCGGCTGGCGTAGGCGATTACTCGTTCCTTCCCCTGCTGGATCTGGGACAGTACGGCTCCTAGCCCGATGTTACTGGCGTCGGTGTAGAGGATAAAGGGCTGGCTATAATCCGGGTACGCCAGGATTTCGTCCCCCGTGAGGGCCATCTTCAGCTGGCGGAAGGACTCTTCTTCCAGCTCCTCCCATTTGAAGGGCGGCTTCTGGTTCTTGGCCTTCCGGGACTGGCCTATCAGGAGGTCCTGCATAGGTGCTGCCTTTTTGGTGAAACCGGGAATAAACCTTCGGTAGTAGCCTACCAACCCGAGGAACTGCCGCACTTCTTTTACGCTGGAGGGGCTTGGCCATTCCTTAATTGCGGTGATCTTATCAGGGTCGGGAGCCACTCCGTCAGCGCTCACCACGTGTCCCAGGTACTGCACCTTTGGTTTTAGGAGGTGACACTTGGAGGGTTTCACCTTTAGGCCGTAACTCGCCAGAGCTTCGAACACTTCCGCCAGGTGTTTCAGGTGGTCCTCATACGTCTTGGAATATACGATGACATCGTCCAGGTACAACAGGACCGTCTCGAAGTTTCTGTGGCCCAGACAACACTCCATTAGTCGTTGGAAGGTTCCTGGTGCGTTGCAGAGTCCGAACGGCATGCAGGTGAACTCGCTAAGTCCCATCGGGGTGGTGAATGCGGTCTTCTCCCGGTCCGCCTCTGCTACAGGAACCTGCCAGTACCCGCTAGTGAGATCCAAGGTAGAGAAGAAGTTAGCAGATCTTAAAGCAGCCAATGACTCCTCTATCCTTGGTAAGGGGTACGCATCCTTGTGTGTGATACGGTTGATTTTCCGGTAATCTACACACATCCTCATGGTGTTGTCTTTCTTTCGGACTAAGACTAGTGGAGCTGCCCAGGGGCTACAGCTATCCCTGATCACCCCAGCCTCCTTCATGTCTCTAAGCATCCCCTTGGCGTGTTGGTAGTGTGCAGGGGGTACGGGTCGATACCTCTCTTTTATGGGAGGATGGTCTCCCGTGGGGATGTGGTGTTCTACCCCCTTGACTCGCCCGAAGTCTAACGGGTGTTTACTAAACACTCTCTCGTACTCTTGAACCACCCGATAGACTCCCTGTTTCTGATGTGAGGGAGTGGAGTCAGTACCCAAATGTAGTTGCTGACACCAGTCCTCCTTTGTTTTCTTAGAGCCGTTACCTTCCTCCGGGTGAGATGGAGGCAAGGGTTCCACAGATTGTATAGCATTTTGGTTAATGGTATATAATTTGGCTAGCGTGGCATACCGGGGCAGGTACACTTCCCTCTCCCCGATATTGATTATGCGAACGGGCACCCTCCCATGGCGTACATTGACCACCCCCCGTGCTGTCAAAATGGTGGGCCTACTGTCTGAGTAAACTGGTTCTACCATTGCCTGGTAATCTCTACCTCTCAGACCAATAGCTGCCCGGCACCAAATCATCATTTCACTTTTTGGGGGCATGGCAATAGGGAAAGGGTCACACATTCTTACGCTACCAATCTCACCGCCGGAGAGTTCCACCTGTTGCCGTCGCATCAGTGCCCGGATCTCTTTCTGGAGCACCCGCTGCTCGCCGGAGCTGGCGTTCTTGGCAACCTGCTGTAAAAGGAAAATCACCTCTGCAAGACAATTTTCAATTACATTAGTTCCTAGAGTTATTTTTGGGTGACTCTCATGTTTGTCAATATCTACAATGATCAGTCCCTGTGCTGCCAGTTCGACTCTACCGATTTTGATGGTCACCTCTTTAAATCCAATCTGTGGCACGGGCTGGCCATTGCTGGCGATGATACTCAAGTCGTCGTCAGGGTAGCGGGTAATATCCGAGTCATTCCAGTACTGCTTAAAGAGCACGTACGGGATGGTGGTGACCTGTGACCCGGTGTCCAGTAGGGCACTCATGGGAATGCCATCCAGTACCACAGGCAAGACTGGATGTCCTCCCACATATCTGTCGCGCCAGTTCGATGGGCCTGGTGATCTTTTTCCTGGGGGTTGGCCCTCTACCCCAGGTTGTGCCCGTTTAAAGAACAGTACCTTGCCATATGTCCAGGTTGATTGCAGCGGCGGCAGATGGGTCGTCCGTCCTCGCTGTATCGGTCACTGGGTCTTCCTCTGGCCGGTGGGGTCCTCCTTGGTCGACGCCACGGGATGTCCTCCGGTCCGGATGCCAGCTGGATCTTCCCTGGGGTGGAAGCCTGTAAAGACTGCACAGTTCGGGTTAGCGCAGCAACGCTCTTAGCTAGCTCTTGGACCTGATGGTGTAGGTCTGGAGCCGGGTCATTGTCCAAAGCCTGCGCATCAGCTCCCACAGGCCCTGCCGACAAGGGCGCCGCCTCCTGGTGGTAAGTGATAGCAGGGCGCTTGTGGGTCACAACGCCACCCGGTGCCGGTTCTCGGAGCACCCGGATGGCTCTGTCCTTGAACTGTGCAAAGCCCAGATGGGGATCCTGTAAGGCCATTGCCCGCAACTGGGTTCGGTGGGTATTACAATACAGTCCCTCTATAAACTGTTCGGTCAACAGCCTGTCCTCGTTTCCCACTCCATCAGGGTCGGTCTGCTTAATGGCCCTCAGGGCCTCTTGTAGGTTTAGTGCATAGTCCCTTACACTCTCATGCGCTCGCTGCTTGCACCCGTAGAATCTAAGCTTAATCTCGGCTGAGGTGCGGGTATCAAAGGTGTCCTTCAGCCGGGTTAGTATCCCTGCGACAGTCTTCCTCCCAGGTGGCCAGGATTTTACTTCCCTTTTGGCTGCCCCGGTTAGTTGGGCCACCAGGATGCTCACTTTTTGCTCTTCTGTGAGGGGGTACACCTGGAAGAGGCTATCCAGCTTTTCTCTAAAGTCATGCAGGGTATGTGACTCCCCTGAGTACTGGGGTAGCCAAGCTGCTCCCGGGATATAGGGCATGGTGAAGGGCATAACTGCAGCAGCGGTAGCGCTGGCGGGGGTTGAGGCAGTGAAGCTCTCCTCCGTATCCGACATCTTCCTCCCCCCTAGTGGACCGTGGCCTACCTTGCGATGATCCTCTTCCGTAGGCCGCGGCTCCGCAGTGGATCGTCAGGGTTGAGGACCTTCCGTCGCGCTCCTGTGACGTCGGCGTCTGCTGGGCTCCTTCCAGGACCTTACGCAATGTCCGGACGTGAGGCGGGGCTTCAGTTCTCGCGCGCTTTCGGAGTCCACGCCCCTCTTCTTCCCGCGCGGCGTCCTCAAGATGGCGTCCAATGGCGGGAAAACTCCACGGATGGCGGGAAGAAGGCAGAAGATGGCGCCGGATGGCGGGAAACTTCACCGATGGCGGGAAGAAGGCTGAAGATGGCGCCGGATGGCGGGAATCTTCACCATAGGTAAGTTTGAAAAGTCTCTTTTTCAGGCACGCAGTACCCGGTGGTTGCGGGCACGAAATCCTGCCGACTACGCCAAAGTTGACGCGCCCCTGGGCCTGTGTCGCGCTGCGTTGCGCACACGGGAGCTTACCCGGAGCCGGATCTCTTGAGGGTTGTAGTCTCGTGGCGGTGACCCGGTCCGTGCCCAGGGAGTCAAACTGAGCGGCAATGTAACAGCGGTAGATGTAGGACGACTACGCCACCCGTTGAATGCAGCTATGGAGCTGCCGCTGCAGGACAGTCCGCTGAGGCCGGTGGATGGATGGTGCAGCGTAGATGGTATAACCCCCAACGGGAGGGGTATGGCCTCAGGGCAGCAGATGGATGATGGGGGTAGCAGGAACCACTCAGAGACGGTGCGGTGTAATTCAGGGTCTTTACTGGTAACAACGATAGACCCTCCTGGAGTACTTGCTAGTGAACGGGGCCTGGTCAGTCCTTGAGCAGATGGGATCTCCCCTGGCCAGGCGGAGTTGTAGGCCTCCAAAACTGACTGCACTCTTCTGGCTACCTTGCTAGAAGCGGATATAAGTAGCCCACGTCCCTGAGTGTACCGTGTGGTGCTCACCCGTATGGCCGGTGACTCGGGGCCTTCTAATGGCTTCCGCTCCACGATGGCGGTGCTGGTCCCACGCGTGTGACCGTGCCTTCGGGTTTCTGGGCCTGAGGACCTGAAATCCCCTGCCGGTCGGCTTCTGCGGCTGGGTAAGAGTTAGTCCCCACAGCCTCGGACGCCGGGTCCGGTAAGAAAGCTTCTCAGTCAGGGCGAGCTCTGCAGCTGCCAGCCCCTGACTTATAGTAGTATTGCTCCCACTGAGCTTCTGCTGTTTCTTCCTGTGACTGTTTCTTGTCTCTACTCTCCTTGACTACTAACCCTGCTTCAGCCCCGGGTTTATATAGGGGAAGTTCTTCCCCTCCCAAGACTGGGCAGGAGGTGTGGCATGCACAGGATCCCTGACCAAAGGACCTCCCACCTGCTCTCAGACATAATATCTCTATCACTGTGGCAACCAGACCCCTGGGGTGTCACAGTACTATGGAGGAATTCTCTGTGGGGGGGTATCTTACTGTGTATGGGGGCACTTTTGTTGGCATCATACTTTATTATCTCTATTACTCAAGGTTTTTTATCCTTTAGTTATTACTTATTTACATTGTGCCATATGCTTTTTACTGCTCTTGCATAACAGTATATTATTCCAATATGCTAAGATCTATTTAATTTAAAATGTACTTTGTTCTTGGGACAACCCCTTTTAAGTTTGTTTTTGATATGAAAAGATTCATCATATTTGATAAGGAAAAACTTCCTCAATTGTAGACACTTTTTTTTAATAAATAACAAGGTTGGTCACGGCTTTGTCCAAGCTCTTAATTTCTTCCCTCTGTGTATTTGAGTTTGACATCCCTGGCTTAAAGGGACTCTGTCAGCACAAAATGACTGTTCAAAAAAAGTACAGGCGCTTGGAGCACCATGGTGGGGCCAAACATTTAACTACACCTTCCCACCTACTTGTTTTCCCTCAATCTCCACAGTCACACCTTCATTGATTGACAGTTCTGGCTTCATAGTCAGAGAAGGGTGAGAATAGATAGAAAACAGGAAGATAGGAAGGTGTAGTTAAGTTTTGGCTTCACCATGTTGCACTGAGCCGATGTACTTGGTTTGAACAGTCATTTTGTGCTAACAGTCCCTTTTTAAAATGTGATTAATCTGTAGTGTTGTAGTTTTTTTTACATTCTTGTTGCTTTAAAATAATGACTGGGGCTCCAAATTGGCGTTTCCAGTGTAAATTTGAACCTAGCCTTAAAGTGCTGCTCCTCTGCGATTGTTGACATTGCATAGTTAATAGTTTATGTACTTCCCAGACAAATCTGTTGTTGTTGTTGTTGGCCGCTCATGTTTTCACCATATGTTGACAGTCACTTTCCCCAAATGTTTCTGTGCAGCTGAATTACCACCTCCATATACAGCAATCGTCAGTCCAGATGCCAGTGGTGTTCCCGTAATCAACTGCCGTGTGTGCCAGTCCCTCGTTAATTTGGACGGAAAGCTTCATCAGCATGTAGTGAAGTGCACAGTCTGCAATGAGGCTACGGTAAGAGAAATGCTATGCTATGTGATGTTATGTTGGGGAGGGAGTTGATTTTTTTTTTTTTAGTCTTGGGGCCTGTGCACACATTGCAGATTTCTAGTGTTTTTGTTGCATTTTTTGTTTTCTGCTCTAATTTGTCACAAAACCTGAAGGGTTTCCCAATGTCAGCAAAGTGAATGAGAAGTGAAGTCTCCGCACACGTTGCTTATTTGTGACTTGCAGATTTAAATCTGCAGCATGTCAATTCTTTCAGCGTTTTTGCTGCAGATTTCACCCATACTAATGAGTGGGGAAAAAGCTGCAACAGAAACGCTAGTAAAAAAACACACATTTTATGCTGTGTTTTTCCTGCCAAAAGATGCGGCAATGGGTCATAAATTTCTGCACTAAATACTTGACTTGTGCACAGAGCCTTATTCACCCATTGCACATGAAAACTTAGGACTTGCTAATGCCTTTTTTTCCCTTTTGTATAGTACCTGCTTTATGAACATTTTCAAAGAACTATGTGTTATAAGAAAAATCTGCATTTCAGAATAGTTTTTTTTGTTTCTGGTAAGCAGTAGCAGTACTGTACCACAAAGCAATGTGTGAATCCGGCTCTTAAACTTCTACCAAAGTGGTCATTAAAATTCTTGGCCCACATTAAGGAGAAGCCATGAATATTTCATCAGTGTGGTCCACCTCTTTGTATAACCATTTATATAGCGCTGTTTTTTGTAAGCAGTAAAGTAAACCTATAGCTATTAAAGGGGATGTTCAGTTTTAGGAAAGTGAGCCTCAAACTATAAACGAACAGCTTAGTGGGTACTCTCCTTCCTTGGGTCCATCACCAGCTACCTACTGCTGCTCTGGTCCCAGAGATTTGGTTGCAGGGGTGGCAGCACGTGTCGCTACTATAGCCAATCACCGACCACAGCGGCTTGCGCAGTGAGCTCCGTGCCACGTGCCATCAACCTTGGCAGAGCCACTGAGCCCCGAGCACAAGACGCTGACTTTACTTGAGCCTTATTATGTGATCTATAGACCACCCCAATCATTCTGAAATAACATTTTAGAGAAAAAAAATCCTAACAAACAAGTCAGAAATGATTACACTTTTTTTTTTTTTTTTAATTTAAAACTGCACCAACATCGGTGAAATTACAACCCCAAGAAAAAGTCGTGGAATTTTGGAAATCATCGGCTGGATAGACATGTTAATGATATGGAAATTATGCAAAAATGTAATAAGTTTTCAGAAACTCTTGATTTACTCAGTATTGAGTAGAGTATGAGCGTCACTTGCAGAACACCCCTCCCCCCCTCCTCCTTACGCCTTGGCTGGTATCAATGAGGCCATTAATGGTTGTCTGAGGAATGTTCTGCCACGTTGAATGCACTTGAGTATAAAACAATAAAGATCCGCTGCTGCAGCTTCTTTTACAGTTGCCGATCAATGATGTACATGCGAGCTGGTGGTGTTGTGTTGAAAAAATGGTTCCTGGAACACTTTGGAGAAATGGCTGTACCACTAGTGGTTACACTATTAATCCATTCTGTGCTACAAGTGAAGTTAGATATCACATACCAAGCCTAAGGCGTCACTGTCGACAGAAACCATCAGAAGGCGTTTGCATGACATTGGGCGTCTAGGTACAAGTGTTCACCGACTTCACACCACCGCTCTCAAAGGCTGTCATGGTACAGAGCAAGACAGTAATAGAGGCTGGAATTGAGGTCTGTCCTCTATAGCAGTGTTCCCCAACTCCAGTCCTCAAGGCCCACCAACAGGTCATGTTTTCAGGATTTCCTTAGTATTGCACAGGTGATGGAATTATTGCCTGTGCAGGTGATGGAATTATCACCTGTGCAATACTAAGGAAATCCTGAAAACATGGCCTGTTGGTGGGCCTTGAGGACTGGAGTTGGGGAACCCTGCTCTATAGCAATGAGTCCTGCATTTATCTTGGACAGAATAATAGCCTAGTGCAATCAGCATGGCTGAACAGTCCTTAGACAACTATTAACCTCTTAGTGACAGAGCCAATTATGTCCTTAATGACCAAGCCAAATTTTACAGTTCTGACCAGTGTCACTTTGAGGTAATAACTCTGGAACGGTTTAACGGATCCCAGTGATTGTTTTTTCGTGACATATTGTACTTCATGATGGTGGTAAAATTTCTTCGATGACTTGCGTTTATTTGTGGGAAAAAATGGAAATTTGCAAAAAGTTTGAAAATTGAGTTATGTCACACAAAATACTTAATAATATTTACCACATGTCTACACATCACATACATCAGCACAATTTTTTAAACATTTTTTTTTATTTTTTTTGTTAGGAAGTTGTAAGGGTTAAAAGTTGACCAGCGATTTCTCATTTTTCCAACAAAATTTACAAAACCATTTTTTTAGGGACCACATCACATTTGAAGTGACTTTGAGGGGTCTATATGACAGAAAATACCCAAAAGTGACACCATTCTAAAAACTGCACACCTCACGGTGCTCAAAACCACATTCAAGAAGTGTATTAACCCTTCAGGTGCTTCACAGGAACTAAAGCAATGTGGTAGTAAAAAAATAACATTTTAGTTTTTTTCACAAAAAATTTAATTTAGCCCTAAAATTTTTATTTTCACAAGGATAACAGGAGAAAATTCCCAACGAATTTTGTGGTTCATTTTATCCTGAGTACACGGATACCCCATATGTGGGGTAAAACTACTGTTTGGATGCACGGCAGGGCTCGGAAGGGGAGGAGCACCATTTGACTTTTTGAATGCAGAAATTGCTGGAATCTAGAGCGGACGCCATGTCTCATTTGGAGAGTCCCTGATGTGCCTAAACAGTGGAAACCCCTTGCAAGTGACCCCATTTTGGAAACTATACCCCTCAAGAATGTATCTAGATGTGTGTTGAGCAACTTGAACCCCCAGGTGCTTCACAGATTTCTAAAACTTAGAGCTGTGAAAATAAAAAATCTAATTTTTTTCCCTCAAAAATGTACTTTTAGCCCAAATTTTTTTTTATTTTCGCAAGGGTAACTGGAGAAAATGGACCCCCAAAATTAGTTGTGCAATTGCTCCTGAGTACGCAGTTATCCCATATGTAGGGGAAAACTATTGTTTGGGTTCATGGCAGGGCTTGGAAAGGAAGCGATGATGTTTTGGAACGCTGACTTTGATGGAATGGTCTGTGGGTGTCATGTTGCGTTTGGAGAGCCTCTGATGTGTCGAAACAGTGGAAACCCCCCCCACAATTTACCCCATTTTGGAAACTACACCCCTCAAAGAGTTTTATCCAAGGGTATAATGAGCATTTTAAACCAACAGGTACTACACAGAATTTGATAACATTAGGTCGTCATATTGAAAATTTTTATTTTTTTCATGAAAATTTAGTTTTGGCAGCAAATTTGTAATTTTCTAAATGGATAATATGAGAAAACAGACCACGTAATTTGTTATGAAATTTCTCCCGAACGTGATGATACCCCATATGTGGTCAAAAACTTCTGTTTGGGCACATGGCAGGGCTAGGAAAGGAAAGAGCGCTATTTGTCTGGAATAGATTGCGAATGCCATGTCGGATTTGGAGAGCCCCTGACATGCAAAAACAGTAGAAACCCCCCACAAGTGACCCCATTTTGGAAACTAGTCCCCTCAAGGAATTCACTTAGGGGTGTACTGAGCATATTTAACCTACAGGTGATTCACAAAACTTTATAACTTCCAGATGTGAGAACAAAATTAAATTTTTTTTCCACTAAAATACTGTTTTCAGTACAAAATTTATAATTTACACGAGGGGTAATAGGAGAAAATGGACCCCATAATTTGTTATGCAATTTTTACCGAACACGGTTACACCCGATATATGGTTGAACCCTACTGTTTGAGCACACAGCAGCGGTCGGATGGGAAGGAGCGCTACTTGGCTTTTTAGAATGCACTTTTTTTTTTTTTTTATAGATTTTGGGCTCCATTAGCTGAACCCCTGAGGTGCCAGAACAGCAGAACCTCCTCCTCGCCCCCCCACCCCCCAGGTGACTCCATATTGGAAACTTCACTGCCTAAGGAATTCATCTAGGGGTGTACTGAGTACTTTGAACCCACATGGGCCTCACAGAATTTTATAACATTGGGACGTGGAAATGATGTTTTTGTGGTTAAAAATTGTATTTTTGTGTTTACTGCAAATTTGTCAGTGATGAAAGGGTGGTTATCCAGCAACTCATGAAAGTGACTTAAAAATAGCCTTTATTTTAAAAAAATTAAAACCATGAGACCATGGTGCAAATAAAAGCGTACAGAGGCAAATTTGTCAGGTAGTGGTACTCAGGGGTTATTGGGTGAAACTGTACCCCATAATTTATTGCGCAATTTCTCCCAAATGTATTGATGCCCCATATGCCAGAAATTACTGTTGGTCCACATGTCCGGGCTGCGAAGGGAAGAGTGCTATTTGGCTTATGGAGCACAGATTTTGGTAGAATAGTTTGTGGGTGACATTTGTGGAGCCCCAAAGGTGCCAGAACAGCAGAAAACCTCAAAAGTGACCCCATTATAGAAATTGCACCTCGCAATGAATTCATCTACTGCTGCAGTGACTATTATGTAACAGCCATGCCAGGCTTTATTATGGAGAATTGCAAATATGCCAGTTTAGTGCCCATACATTGTGCCCCCATAAAGTGTAGCGCCCCCATACATTGTGCCCAGCTTGTGCTGCTGGGAACACGCATCCTGTAAATTGAGTGCTCTCTCTACACTAGAATGATGCCGAACATATGGCCGCTTACTGTGGTTTAGGCACAGTGTGGCACAGAAGGAGGGGACATTTGGATTTGGGAGTACAGAATTCACTGGATCTTATTTGAGGGGGGCGGAAGTTGTCCCTTTTCTAGAGTCTTTGTTCTACTAGTAACGTGGGGACCCCCTATATTTCCAGTGACAGATGACGGACCGGAGTGGGGGCTGGATTTGTGTGGGATAAATTAAGGTTTTATTGGTAACATGTTGGGGTACATAATATTTTTCAATCGCTACCAGAATAAGGCTGGGATCACATTCTTGTGTTCTATAGTGAGTACTTGCGTCAGGTGTTTCCAGATTTATATCTGTGTTTTTGTTTTTTGTTTTTTTTTAGGTTTTGCTGCTATCACACAGTAAAAATGCTTTTTTTTTGTCATATTCTGAGTAGTGCTGTAACTTTTTTTTGATTTCTTGGTAAACAGTGCTGTATGAGGACTTATTGTCTGTGGGACGAGTTGCAGATTTTTTTTTGGTACCATTTTGGAGCACATAGTACAACCCCTGGCAAAAATTATGGAATCACCGGGCTCGGAGGATCTTCATTCAGTTGTTTAATGTTGTTGGAAAAAAAGCAGATCACAGACATGGCACAAAACTGAAGTAATTTCAAATGGCAACTTTAGGGCTTTAAGAAACACAAAGAAATCAAGATTAAAAATGTGGTACTCAGTAAAGGTAATTTTTTTTCAGACCAAGCAGAGGGAAAAAATTATGGAATCACTCAATTCTGAGGAAAAAAATATGCAATCGTGAAAAACAAACACAAAAAAGAACACTCCAGTACATCACTAGTATTTTGTTGCACCACCTCTGGCTTTACACTGTGTTCCAAATTATTATGCAAATAATATTTTCTCTGATTTTCCCAAATTACCTATATGAATTGCAGTCATTGTAATTTTCCAGTCAAATAACTATTAGAGTACAATTGAAAGATTTTTGTACAAACTGCCTATGATAACAGTATATTTTTGAAAAAATAAAAAACTCAAACTGCACTCAAAATGCATGTTCCAAATTATTATGCACAGCAGAGTTTTCAACCTTTTTATTTTAATAAAGACCAAAAAAATGGTCATTTTTGAAATTATAAGCATTAGCAGGTTATTACAAACTGAAATCAAACAGTTTTCAACTCAAATCTTTATTCTAGGTGATGTTACATTTGCACATAGGACCCCTTGTTCGAAAGGAGTTTCTGAACTCTCTCATCCATTGAATTTGTCAGGTTTTGGATGGTTTCTGCTTCAATTGTTTTGCATGAGGACAGAATACCCTCCCAGAGCTGTTGCTTAGATGTGAACAGCCTCCCGCCATCATAGACACTCCTTTTGATGATGCTCCAGAGGTTCTCAATGGGGTTGAGGTCAGGGGAGCATGGGTGCCGCACCATAAGTTTGTCCCCTTTTATGCCCATAGCAGCCAGAGATGCAGATGTGTTATGTGCAGCATGAGACGGGGCATTATCATGCATGAAAATGATCTCGATGGTCCAGATGGATGGAGTGGAGGATGGCTGGTTGATGGACACCATATGCAAACAGAGCTACGGGGCTAACAAGGAGGAGGTGGAGTAATGTTTTGGGCTGGAATCATGGGGAGAGAGATTGTCGGCCGTTTTAGGATCCCTGAAGGGGTAAAGATGAACTCCATAATGTATGTTGAGTTTCTCAAACAGCACTTCCTTCCATGGTTCAAGAAGAAGAACCGTGCATTCCGCAGCAAGATCATTTTCATGCATGATAATGCCCCGTCTCATGGTGCACATAACACATCTGCATCTCTGGCTGCTATGGGCATAAAAGGGGACAAACTTATGGTGTGGCACCCATGCTCCCCTGACCTCAACCCCATTGAGAACCTCTGGAGCATCATCAAAAGGAGTGTCTATGATGGCGGGAGGCAGTTCACATCTAAGCAACAGCTCTGGGAGGGTATTCTGTCCTCATGCAAAACAATTGAAGCAGAAACCATCCAAAACCTGACAAATTCAATGGATGAGAGAGTTCAGAAACTCCTTTCGAACAAGGGGTCCTATGTGCAAATGTAACATCACCTAGAATAAAGTTTTGAGTTGAAAACTGTTTGATTTCAGTTTGTAATAACCTGCTAATGCTTATAATTTCAAAAATGACATTTTTTTGTTCTTTATTAAAATGAAAAGGTTGAAAACTCTGCTGTGCATAATAATTTGGAACATGCATTTTGAGTGCAGTTTGAGTTTTTTATTTTTTAAAAAATATACTGTTATCATAGGCAGTTTGTACAAAAACCTTTCAATTGTACTCTAATAGTTATTTGACTGGAAAATTACAATGACTGCAATTCATATAGGTAATTTGGGAAAATCTGAGAATATTATTTGCATAATAATTTGGAACACAGTGTAATAACAGCTTGCAGTCTGAGGCATGGACTTAATGAGTGACAAACAGTACTATTCATCAATCTGGCTTCAACTTTCTCTGATTGCTGTTGCCAGATCAGCTTTGCAGGTTGGAGCCTTGTCATGGACCATTTTCTTCAACTTCCACTAAAGACTTTCAATTGGATTGAGATCCGGACGATATGCAGGCCATGACATTGACCTTATGTGTCTTCTTTCAAGGAATGTTTTCACAGTTTTTGCTCTATGGCAGGATGCATTATCATCTTGAAAAATGATGTCATCATCCCCAAACATCCTTTCAATTGATGGGATAAGAAAACTGTCCAAAATATCAATGTAAACTTGGGCATTTATTGAAGATGTAATGACAGCCATCTCCCCAGTGCCTTTACCTGACATTCAGCCCCATATCATCAATGACTGTGGAAATTTGCATGTTCTCTTCATGCAGTCATCTTTATAAATCTCATTGGAACGGCACCAAACAAAAGTTCCAGCATCATCACCTTGCCCAATGCAGATTCGCGATTCATCACTGAATATGACTTTCATCCAGTCATCCACAGTCCAAGATTGCTTTTCCTTAGCCCATTATAACCTTGTTTTTTTCTGTTTAGGTGTTAATGATGGCTTATGTTTAGCTTTTCTGTATGTAAATCCCATTTCCTTTAGGCGTTTTCTTATAGTTCGGTCACAGACATTGACTCCAGTTTCCTCCCATTCATTCCTCATTTGTTTTGTTGTGCATTTCTTGTTTTGGAGACATATTGCTTTAAGTTTCCGGTCTTTGACACTTTGATGTCTTCCTTGGTCTACCAGTATGTTTGCCTTTAACAACCTTCCCATGTTGTTTGTATTTGGTCCAGATTTTAGACACAACTGACTGTGAACAATCAACATCTTTTGCAACATTGCGTGATGATTTACCTTCTTTTAAGAGATTGATAATCCTCTCCTTTGTTTCAATTGACATCTCTCGTGTTGGAGCCATGATTCATGTCACTCCACTTGGTGCAACAGCTCTCCAAGGTGTGATCACTCCTTTTTAGATGCAGACTAATGAGCAGATCTAATTTGATGCAGGTGTTGGTTTTGGAAATGAAAATTTACAGGGTGATTCCATAATTTTTTCCCTCTGATTGGTCTGAAAAAAATTACCCTTACTGAGGACCACATTTTTTATCTTGATTTCTTTTAGTGTTTCTTAAAGCCCTAAACTTGCCATTTGAAATGACTTTAGTTTTGTGCCATGTCTGTGATCTGATTTTTTTCCAACAACATTAAACAACTGAATGAACATCCTTCGAGCCCAGTGATTCCAGAATTTTTGCCAGGGGTTGTAGTAATTTTTGTTCACTTTTTATTCAGATTTTTCAGACACAGAATGAACAAAAATCAACAATTCAGTTATTTTTATTTTTTGCGCGGTTCACCGTGCGATAAGTAATGAGATCGATTTTGTACGTCGGGTCGGTACGATTACAGCGATACCAGATTTATTTTATTTTTTTTATGTTTTGTTAGTTTTTCAGACTAAAAGCCATTTTTTACAAAAATGATTTTTTTTTTGCATAGTCATATTCAGAGAGCTGTAACTTTTATTTTTTATTTTTTTTTAGCGAATGAGCCATATTAGATGGTTTGGCATTTTCATTTGTCATTATTATTTTTTTTTTTTGATCGCTTTTTATTCACTTTTTTAAGTCCATATGATAGAGCGTTATTTTTACTTTTTTTTTTTTTTTTTTTTTTTACGGCTTTCGCCATACGGAATGAATAACATGCCAGTTTTATAGAGCAGGTTGGTTGTTCTGGACGCGATGATACCAATTGTGTACTTTTTTTGTTTTATCTCAAACGCTGCATTTTGAGTGGCGAAACGGATTTTAGTGATTTTCGTGTGCACTTTTTTTTTTTACACTTTTTTTCATATTTTCACTGTGGGACATGTATAAATTTTTTTGTTTCTGATCACTGATCTCATACACTGCAGTTCTCACGTACGATGGTTACTAAGGGGGTCTTGTGACCTCCTTGTAACAACTTAAATACCGCTTTTACGATTGACAGCAGTATTTAAGGGGTTAATCGGCTCCGATCGGCATCAAAACCGGCCGTGGCTGATACCTGCGGGAATTGCCGCCGCCGGGTGGCACAATTCGCTTATTACTCGGTGCCGAGAAAGAGCCGACACTGAGGAATAAGTACCCTTAACGACCACCGTGAAAAAGCGTATCGGCGGTCGTTAAGAGGTTAATATACATCTTGGCTGCCATTAGTGAGCTTATTTGCGGGGATTTCTACACGTGATGCTCCTACTTGGTGCTGAAAAAATCGGTATGTTTTGAAAATCTTCCAACATTTGTGGATCATTCACACATCTATCCATCCTGTGATTGCCATAACTTGGTGACTTTTCCTTCTTGATGCTGCAATTTCAGCGTTGAGTGTGAGACTGTGTAATGCTGCGGCTGCTATAATGTTTCTTTCAGCGCTGGATCTCGTTCTCTACTAGGTATTGCCTTTTTATTGTCCATTTTCTCATCGTAGTTTTGGGATGTTAATATGTTAGAAAGTTCTAACCCAACCCGATTCCACTATTTCCTTCTTGTGGAATCCTCTTTATTTGTGTATGTCAGACACCAGAACCAGCCTTCTGCATCATACTGCATTGTGTGACTGCGTGTTGCTTTACATATATGCGGTAATCATGGTTATGTTTTTTTTATTTTTTAAGCCGATCAAAACCCCTCCCTCAGGGAAGAAATATGTCCGATGTCCTTGTAATTGTCTCCTCATCTGCAAGGATACCTCACGGCGAATAGGATGCCCACGACCAAACTGGTACGTAGACCTTCAGTCATCCGTATTCTCAGTCTCCAATAGACATGAGCAAGAACATAAACCCAATGATGGAAGGAGGTGAGGTGTGGGCAGACTGGGTGTCGCCATTCATTGAGAATAATGCGGATTTCTCTCTATAGCAGACGTATTATTAATCTGGGTCCGGTGATGTTGATTCCCGAAGAGCAGCCGGCCCAGCCCGCTTTACCAGTTCAGCCAGAAGGCACCAGAGTGGTTTGTGGTCATTGTGGAAATACTTTTTTGGTAAGTTGTGGACTCCCAAGTATTATATGAAATGCTAAGATTGCACATGTAATTTTAGTAGTTTTGGTTATGTAACTGGGCCCAAGGCGGTAGTCATGTGAGTGGGCTGCCTTTTCCACGCCAGGGCTAGTTACAGAAAGTTAAGTGTTGTGGGTGTGCATGTGCGACATTACTCCCGAATCTCATGCCTCCATCGTCCATCCTGATACAATTGGTGCGATACTCTTCTTTTAACCCATTCAATCAGGAAGCTAAACCAATTTTTGCAGTCAATGTCCTTCTTATGCATGGCCAAATTGGTGAACAGAGAGTAACAGGTTATTCCATACAATACATGGCTCCTTCCTCAGAGTTAGTTAGCATTTTGTTTCCGGCAACGGGTACAGCAAAGGAATGGGGACATGTTTGGAATATAGGGTCATACAGGTCCAGGTGTGTCACTATGACCCTCTTACCCTGTTTCTTTGCTTAGTCTGGTCCCAGGGACCACTCGTAGAGTCGTTGATCCCCGTTTCCGTACCCACAGCAGGGCGCTTTTTCCCTTAAAGGCCCCCTTTTCTGATGGACGGTACGATTTCCAGACTTCTAAGCCTTTTTTGTTGCAGGGTTCCCCACTTGCCTGTGATATCCTGCTGCCTCGGTAACTAGTCCCTCTTGATGCTGAGCCTTGTATATTCCACCACTGGTCCACCTGTGCTCCACCTTTCACCTCCTCTCCAACACTGACTCATTCTTCCTTCCTTTATCCCTAAAAACTCAGGGCATGGCAATAGTTTAGATATCCATGGTTACGACCACTCACATAGTGACAGTTAGTTGTTAGTGGTCATAACCATGGATACCTAAGCTACTGCAATGCCTTGTACATGGGGTTAAGCAACATAGAGAATCAGAAGAACTATACGACATTGTCAGGGAAATATTGAGGAATATTGAAAGTCTGCCATAGATATTGACCATTCCTCTCAAACTTCTCTCAGTCCAGAGATGACAATCTACAATGTCTCCCTTATTCCCCTTTTGCTCAGCACAAAAGCCCCAATTAGCACAGCCATGAGTAAGAGCTTACACATACAACTGCCAACCAAGAGGTGCCACCGAGCTACTTAGAATGCGAGCATCTTATCCCTGAAAGGCAATTAGTGGCAGGATTACAATAATTTGTGTGTAACTGGGAACGTGTGCTTCAAAGAGTTTAACAAAAATTTCCAGACGCTCCGACTCCGTAACGAAATATGAAATATTGTAAGGACCATGCGTCCGATAATAATGGGACCTATATTTTTGGAGGTAAAATCTGCAAGGGAATGATAGGGATATTTTTCTGCCGCTGAAAAACGCTACATAGAGCTGTAGCGCAAAAACACCAGAATAGCAGACTGCAACTATGCGATGTGTGGTCTCTAACTGAAGATAAAATCATAAGGGAAAAAATGGCATCGTTTGCAAGTTTCTGCGATCAATGAGCGATGTTATCGCAGAAGTTAGCGTTTTTAATAAAAATTATTTATTAAACAACTTTATTTTATGTAACTGCTTATGTATTTTAATGTATCCTTTGTAACATCCTTGTATATATTTTTTCAAACACTGCCTTCCTTTTGGATTAAATATAAAATTTAATAGTTCTGTTTCTTTTGTCCTGTAATCGTTCCCTCCCCCGAGCCATATACGCTACCAAAATGCAGGCGTCCGCCCAGGCCTGTATTATATTTCAAATCTGGACGGTGGTGGCAGAGAATAATATTAATAATCGGGTATCGTGCAGCCGGCAGCAACCGTACGGGGCATAGACACATATTCCTGGAGTTGGAATTCGGAGGTGTGACGCAATACGCTTTCTGCGTGCTCGCCGATGCCCAAGTAGTGAGTAGTCTGGATCGTGTGCTCGCGATTCTGAACGAAATACTGACAGCATGACTGCACGGTGAGATATTGCGTGATCTCCCCGGTGTCGTCCCTGTAGGTGATCCCTGACATACATTTTTAATTGAAGATATTTGCTAATAATATTACTGCTATTACTACACCGACGACATATTGGGATAGGATATTGGAAATGGGAATACCCATTTAAGTTAAAAAGATAAATCAAATGAGCTAACCTATATGGCTGCACTTCTAAATATCTAGAGAGAAAAAAAGGAAAATAACTAGTGATGAGCGAACGTGCACACCACCGCTCGGTACTCGCCCGAGCATCACTGTGCTCGGCGAGTATTTCCGGGTTGCTCGAGCAGGAACTCGGGTCCCCTTCCTGCATGTTTGGTGCTCTTCATGCAGGGATTGCCTGCCACGCACTGTAATACCGTAGCCATGTTGGTTGTGGGCATTACAGTGATTGGCTGGCCGTACAGCGTCATTGGGTCTATATAAGACCTGGCGCCGCTATGCTCGTCAGTGTACTCCGGAATCAGGCAGAGTAGGGAGGGGCGCTGCTGCGTCAGGGAGAGATTTGCTTCTTTATAGTTAGTATAGGTATTCCACAACATATGCATAGTATATATTCATCTGAACTAACAGTGGTGATAGCAGGAGTTAGGCAGGCATGCAGTGTATGTGGCAGACTGCAGTGCATATAGTGCAAGAGGGTCCATTGAACTTTCTGTTAGTGTGTGTATATATATCATCTAAATCAGTGATTTAGATGAAGGAATTGAGGGTAAACTGATTAAATTTGCTGATGACACAAAGCTAGGAGGGATAGCTAATACTAGAGAAGAGAGAGAGAGGATTCAAACAGACCTAAATAAACTGGAGCAGTGGGCAGCAACCAACAGAATGGTTTTTAACAGGGAAAAATGCAAAGTACTACATCTGGGCAATAAAAATGAAAAAAGCATATACAGAATGGGAGGAATAGGACTAAGCAACAGTACATGTGAAAAAGACTTGGGTATACTAATAGATCATAGACTGAACATGAGTCAACAGTGTGATGCAGCAGCAAAAAAGGCAAATACAATTCTGGGATGTATTAACAGAAGCATACAGTCTAGATCACGTGAAGTCATTATCGGTCTTTACTCCTCTTTGGTCAGACCTCATCTGGAATACTGTGTACAGTTTTGGGCACCACATTTTAAAAAAGACATAGACAAACTGGAGCAAGTTCAGAGAAGAGCGACCAGAATGGTGACTGGTCTGCAAACCATGTCCTATGAGGAACGGTTGCAGGATTTGGGAATGTTTAGCCTGCAAAAAAGAAGACTGAGAGGAGACTTAATAGCTGTCTACAAATATGTCAAGGGCTGTCACATTGTAGAAGGATCATCTTTATTCTCATTTGCACAAGGAAAGACTAGAAGCAATGGGATGAAACTAAATGGGAGGAGACACAGATTAGATATTAGAAAAAACTTTTTGACAGTTAGGGTGATTAATGAGTGGAACAGGCTGCCACGAGAGGTGGTGAGTTCCCCTTCAATGGACGTCTTCAAACAGAGGCTGGACAGACATCTGTCTGAGATGATCTAGTGAATCCTGCTTTGAGCAGGGGGTTGGACCAGATGACCCAGGAGGTCCCTTCCAACTCTACCATTCTATGATTCTATGATTCTATGATATATAATCTCATCTCCATCTGAACTAACAGTCCTTCCTTCTGAGGTCTAATCCAGCTGCATGCAGACTGCAGTGTATGATACAGCACAAGAGGGTCCATTGAACGTCCTGTCTGCTGCAGCTGTAATAATTACAGATATTTGTAGACATAGCCCCAGATATCTGGGGCCAAGGCAAATTTTTTTTTTTTTTTTTTTTAATCTTAATCCTGGTTATTGTGCTTAAAAAGCAATCAAGAGTACACAATTTTTCTGCTCCATTTACTTATTCTCACTGCAGAATAAAGCCAGATCTGTTCCTTATTTCAGCGATAAAAAAACAGAAATTTAAACTGAACATGGAAAATATTGGCCTCCTTTTCCATTCTATTGCAGTGTGTCAGTCAAGCTATTCACACTTGGTCTCTGTGAAGAATAGTTTTAGTAAATTACAGGCCTGCTATTTAAAACCGTGGTTGTCTGTCAGACATATCGCCTATAAGAAAAAAACACAAAATTTGAGCTTGGTTTAGGATAGTATACATGCAGAACGTAAATGCATGTTTCACAATGGCCATGAATCAGAAAAACCTACAAGAAGCAAAATTAAAATAAACCCTGCTGTAAATAAATAAAAAGCAAATGCTTTTAAATAAAATAGGGTTCTTAGTAACACTGTTTTTGATCAAAAACAGTATGAAGGCTATCCCACCAGCGGCAAGGTGAACCCGTTTGGGATAGAACCTACACTGTCTAATATTTAAAAACCTTACCATGTGTCAAAGTTGACCTCTGTGTGAATAAGGGCAGACTAAGGCCCGAGTCCCAAACTGAGAACACCAGCCAAGGGAAGCTTTTTAAATATATTGTCCAGCTCTAGAAATGGAGGCCACACCCAGGTTTGAACAGAATGCAAAATATTGGCCTCCTTTTTCATTCTGTTGCAGTGTGTCGGTCAAGCTATTCACACTAGGTCTCTGTGTGGAATAATATTACAGGCCTGCTATTTAAAATTGTGGTTCTCTGTCAGATGTATCACATATAACTGCGTTCCAAAATCAGCCATTTCTTGTGAACGTGGAAAATATTGTCCTCCATTAAAAATGGGCAAGGGACGGGGAAGTGGATGTGATGGTGCATGCCGAGGCTAAGGACGTGGCCGTGGGCAAGCTGAAATTGTGCCACAACAAACACCCACATCTTGTCGCTCGACCTTCCTATCCCAATTACTAGAGGACCACAGTACACCACTATTGAACCCAGAGCAGTGTCAAAAGGTTGTTGGTTGGATAGCAGATAATATTTCCAGTCACTTTGCCACCACCACCCTGCCTTCCACACGGTCAAGTCTCAGTAGCTGTGAGTCTGGACCGCATATTCCTCACCCTGATCCTCCTTCCTCCCACCATGCCGAGTGCCCGGAGATAACTGATCCCACACTTGGACCCTCCGAAGAGCTGTTCACTTTTCCATTTATGGATTCGAGCCTCTCGCCCGGCGAGCTTCAAGCGAGTCGAGGAGAACGTGTGTAGCGATGCCCAAATATTGGCGCAGCCACGGTCACACGAAGGCGACGGTGGGAAAGTGCAATTACTGTCGGATGATGATGATGATACACGATTGCCAGAATGTCAAGAGGAGCACCAGGGTGTGGAAGTGGAAGATGAGGAGGTGGTGGATGATATAGTAACTGACCCAACCTGGCAAGAGGACATGCAGAGCGAGGACAGCAGTACACAGGGGGAGGGAAGGAAGCGTAGCACCAAAACAGGCAGGAAGAAGCAGTGTTGTGGCCGCAGACACAAGGCGGGAAAGCGTTCCTCATAACGCCAACATGACGGAATTTGCCAGTACAACTGTTAGGTCTTCCTGAGTCTGGTTAATTTTTTAAAGACTCTGCAGATAACCCCAAAAAGGCCATTTGCACCACCTGCCAGGCCAGCATCAGCAGAGGTAGCAAAACTAGCAGCCTGACCACCACCAGCATGATCAGGCACATGGCAGCAAAGCGCCCGACTAAGGCCGAACCCCAGGGTCCAGCAACAGTGTCTGCAGGTGACACCACTGCTTCTTCCACTGTTGTGCGTGCATGCCAATCCCCCTGTCCATGGCGCATGCCAAGATGCCTCCCGCCCTGCACCTGTCGTTGCACACTCTCAACTAACACCATCAGCAAGCACGTCCACGTCCTTGTCCCAGTGCAGAATTCAGCTGTCCTTACCCCAGTCCTTGGAATGCAAGTGCAAATACGCAGCCAATGCCCCAGAGGCTACACTACTAAATTCACACATTTAGCAAATGCTTGCACTCGAAATGTTGCCTTGCGTGTAGATGGAAGCATTCTGTAACCTGATGGTGGTGGCCGTCCCTCGGTACTCTGTCCCCAGCCGACACTATTTCTCCTGGTATGCCGTCCCCGCATTACTCAAGCACTTGTAATGTTAGACATGCCCTCAACAATGCAGTTTCCCGGGAAAGTCCACCTAACCGCGGACACGTGGACAAGTGCTTGTGGGCAGGAACGGTACGTCTCGCTGATTGCACATTGGGTTAACATAGTGGAAGCCGGGACCCAGTTGGACCTTGGGATGGAACACTTCCTCCCGACGCCGAGGATTGCGGGCCCTGGGTCGATCAGGGTTGCCCCCACATTCTACAGCTCCTGCACCTCCTCCTCCTCCTCAGCTTCCATCTCTGAAATGACCACATCAGTTGCAAGCTGGAAGCATTGCTGCACTGCCTCGGTCAAGCAGCAACTGGCTGTGCTGAAGCTAATATGCTTAGGTGAAAAAAAACACACAATGCTGAAGAGTTGTGGACAGCTCTGAAAGAGCAGGCAGATCTGTGGCTGACACCACTGACCCTACAGCCAGGCATGGTCGTGTGTGACAATGGCCGGAACCTGGTGGCGTTTCTGAGGTGAGGCGAGCTCACACACGTACCATGCCTGGCCCATGTGTTTATCCCCGTGGTTCAGAGATTTCTCAAAACCTACCCGGATCTGTCAGATCTGCTTGTCAAAGTACGCCGCCTGTGTGCCCATTTTATAAAGTCAGTTACAGCTTCCGCCACCCTTGCTGTGCTTCAGCAGTGTTTGCAGCTTCAAGCTAATCGACTGATCTGCGATGTCCCCACGCGTTGGAACTCTACATTGCAGATGTTGGGAAGGATTTGTGAGCAGAAGAGGGCAGTTGTTGACTACCAACATCAACTAGGCCATCTGTATTCAGATCAGACTCCTTACATAAGACCTCAGGAGTGGACATGGATGTCAGACATATGTACCATCCTCCATCCTCACCAAGATGGTGAGCGGCAATGACGCCATAATTGGCTTCACCATTCCGCTTCTCTGTCTTCTGAAACAATCAGAGGATGCATTGCAAGCGGAGCACGAGATGGAGCAAGGAATCATACAGGGTGATTCCACCCTCCCAGCCTCATCTCATCCCAATGTGGATTGGGTGAAAAGGAGGAGGAGGAAGAACAGGAGCTAGTTTCCTGCGCTATAGACGGTACTACATGCACAACTGTCATACCGTCTGTGACTATGCAGAGTAAAATCTTAAATATGCCAGACATACTTTCTGATGGCAAGGACAGCATGCCTATATTTTTATGTTGACTCTTTAATCTCTGTTCTTCTCTAGTTGATTAACACAGACTACTATTTGTATAACCCTGAATGTTATCTGCTCTTTGATTCTGAAACAATGATGTGTAATTACAAGAGCCCCTGTGATACCAACTATGTAAATAGATTAGCTCAATAATAGGTGAGCTCTGCACCTTTTACCTCTGACATGAGATATGCACACTTGGCTCTGAGGGAGGAGGGTGAGAGCAGTTCTGCCATTCAGGGGGCTGAGCCCAGAGAAGCAGAAGGGACATGTGTATTTGTAAGAGTCAGACTTGGATCAGAGAGGCAGAAAGGAGATGTGCTTTTGAGACAGAGAGAGTCTTAGGACAGAGATTCAGACAGACTTTAGAAGGAGAATGAGAAACCTCCTTCAGGAAAGTAGATGGATTGCATGGCGTTAACCAAAGAGACACAGATGCTGAATTCTATATGATTCTAGCCTAAGGGTACCGTCCCTGACTGGAAAGATTCGGATCTGTTCCATTAACCATCAGAGAGACATGGATATTTTTGGGAAGTCCAGGAGAGGATGAAGAAATCACCTGGCCCCATGGATATGTTTTGGGGTTGCCAGGAGGGACCCACTGGTTGCCTGACCCCATGGAAACTCTCGGAGAGGCCAGATTTGGACCCTCAGGTCTCTTGGTCTTGTACCTCTATGGACTGCTAGCTTCCTAAGCTTGCCGCTACATTCTCTCTGTGGGGGCCCTCCAGAAGCAGGGGGCCACTGGTTGAGGTAGTCGGCCCTGGAAGTCTCCAAAGTCGTGGCTGTTCTATCCCAGGCGGGCGGAGAAGGAAGGGTGAGACTGTGTAATATTGTACCATCTTGGGTATTTGCTGGGACTGTTCTACGTGTTTATTGTCCGTTTGTGGTTCAATAAAGTATTGCCATGCTGTTTTACCTTCGCCCTGTGTTGTCTGAGTAGCGTTACGCCCACGGAAGACCCCATGTCTTGACACCGTCTTTTCAGCATGGATGGCCTGAGGACAGGGAGGAGGAGGATGAGAGCATGGTCAGTCGTTCTCTTGGTGAGGACATGGAAGTCTTGCCTCTTTGCAGTCTGGCACACATGACTGAGTTTGTTATGCTACCTTTCCCGTGACCCTCACGTTGTCCAAATTTTGGGTGACAGTCATTATTGGTTGGTGACACTTCTAGACCCACGCTACCAGGAGAACTTTCTGTCTCTTATTCCCGCGCATGGCAGTACGAGAAGGCCCTTGTTGCGGAATTATTTAAAAAATTCCTATCTGAAAATGCTGGCGGCAGAGGTCACAGTTCGTTGGACAACCTAGGAGGACAGGTGAGAGACACAAATGCAATCGAGCAGAGGAACACTGTCAAAGTTCTGGGACAGTTTTCTCAGACCCTCACATCATACAAGCCTTGATGCGCGGGCTACTCTCTAAAGGAGGTAAAATTTGCAGAAGATGCTAAAGGAGTACCTTGCCGACCGTACCAATGTCCTCCGTCATTCCTCTGTGCCTTATAATTATTGGGTATCCAAGCTGGACATGTGGCATGAACTGGCTCTCTACGCCTTGGAGGTCCTGGCCTGCCCTGCCGGTAGCGTTTTGTCATAGCGGGTTTTTAGTGCCACTGGTGGAATTGTAACCGATGGGCACATCCGCCTGTCAACTGAAAATGCTGACAGGCTGACTCTTATAAAAATGAACACGGGCTGGATTGGGCCAGACTTCTCAACACCACCCAATGATAGCAGCGGAACATAAACTCAAATACAGTGGTTTTTATTTTGGGAGGTCTAACTTTATTCCTATGCACCTCTGTCTTCACACCCAGACATGGGTATACGCTTCATGATTTTGTATATTTGCTCTTGTCGTCCTCCTACTTCTCTGCATCCTCATCACTACCATATATACCATATCAATATATCTATGTCTCTTGCAAGGTGCATTGGAGTTCCTCCAAATTTTTGGCAGCCGTTGCTTCACTGCATAGTCAAACAGTAAGGGAGACCCTCTCCTTTTTAATGGGAATATGTCGTTACTGTGGCCCAGCTCTGTGTCTGTAAATTGTTAATGAGGTTTTTCCTAAATTTTGGCAGCCGTTGCACTCACTGTGTAGCACCCTGAGGATTCGGCTGCTACAGGGGTATTGCACCTCAACCCAGAGGTGTGATATTCCACTCCCGGGTAAGGAAGGAGTGTGGAACTGAGCTCAGATAGACTGCATGCACTACATACATCCCATTCCAGAGGAGCAGGCCGACGGCACTCCCACTTAGAAATGTGCAGGTGCGACCGAGCCTGTTCCTGGCTGGAGTGGGAGGGGGGAGGAACATCCCATGTAGTGTAGGGGCAGATAGGGGGAGCAGTCTGGGTAGTGATAGGAGCTCATTGGGTGCTGGTCACCTGAGCTCACACATAGAGGGTGTATATAAGGTGGGCACCATCAAAGATCAGGGTCAGACGCAGAGAGGAAGTCAGATGCAGAGGACAAGCCTGCAGCAAGAGAGAGAAAGAAACAACAGCCCTGGAGAGAGAGTGGAGTGCAGAAAGACCCAGAGGGGGACAAAGAAGGGACCCAAGAACCCAAATAAGAACACCGGGTGAGGAGTCAGCAGAAGGGTACCGGAACCCAAGCTGGTGGGGGCAAAGACATTCCCCAGCCAGAGACCGGAGACCGTGGGCAGTGTCTGTCACGGTCACCCACTACATTCACCCTGAAGGCACACCACATGGAGGGTCAGGGAACCTTAGGCCAAAGGTTGCCCAACAGAAGGCCCGAGGGAGCTGGATTTAGGTGAATCACTGGTGGGGACGGCTGAAGAAAGGACAGAGGGAGAGCTCAGGGCCACGCTCCGGACTTGTTTGGGGGTTGGCTGGATCCAGGACCTGGTGGACGCAGCACGGCTCGGGAGGTCACTTGGAGCTAGAGTGACCAGGAACATCTGCAGTAAGTAAAGACCCTTAACTGCACAACCCGAGTCTGTCATCATTACCGGCTGCACCGCACCACCACAACCCCCATCCTCTGCGCCTGTCCCCTCTGAGGCTATACCCCTCCCGTTGGGGGTTATCCCACCAAGCTGCGCATCCACCATCAGCCTCAGCGGACCCTGCTGCAGCGGCGGCCACAGTGACCGCATCACAACGGGTGGCGTAGTCGACACAACGAACTTTAATAACATCAGTAAGGACTGCCACATAACACTGAGCTTGACGCCCTGGGCACGGGACCGGGTCACAGCCGCTCGGAGACTACAACCCCCCCCCCATCTGATCCGGTGCCGGGTATTCCCCTCAAAAAGGAATATGTCCCAGGGGGCGCGTCAACTTTGGCGTAGTCGGCAGGATTACGTGCCCGCAACACCCGGGTACTGCGTGCCTGAAGAAAAGTGCAAGTTTACCTCAGAAAGAAGACTCCTGCCGGTTCCGGAGGGTCCACGCCATCGGACTCCATCACCAGTCGTTTCCCGCCGATTGTCCGCCATTTCCAGCTTGTTCCCGCCATCTGCAGAGTTTCCCGCCACTGGGAAGCGATTCCCGCCAAAACCGCAGATTTCCCGCCTTGGAAGAGCAGCGGACGCCATTATGGGCGTGCCAAAGGAGAGCAAGAGGCCACCTCCCATCGTGGGCCGGGACAGAAAATGGCGCCAAAAGTGGAAACCGCCCCCACCAACAGAGACTGTGATGCTGGAGGTGTCTGTCAGCGTGAAAGAACTACCCCTGGAGCTGACAGTCACCGAGTTGCCCCGGGACCGCCCTCGAAGTGGGAGGAGACGAAAGAGAAGAGAAAAGATGGGTGTCGCTTGGAGCAGTCTGGAACGAGCGCACCCGGAGGCAAGGTGTCTAGAGCGAGAGCACCCGGAGTCGAGGAGAGAAAGAGTAGACCCGGGAATGGAGCGGCAGCAGAGCAGCACCGGCCCGCTGGCCAGGAGCCTGCTGGAGGAAGAAGGAGGAGAGCAGAGCAGCACCGGCCCGATGGTCAGGAGCCTGCTGGAGTCAACAACCCCGCTAGGCTTAGCGGAGATCCTGGCGCAGCTTCCCCGAGACCGGGAGTGCGCGCGGAGTGCCCTGGAGGGCCTCGCGGGAAGGATGGCCCGAGTGCAGAGGGAGATCCTGGCGGAGTGGGGCCGGGAGATGGCCCAGCAAGCTGGAACCCGTCCACGGAGCCCGCTCCCTTGGAAGAAGACATCGACTGCCTCTGCGGATGACGCGGGAGGACCCAAGGCCGGAGACGGCGCAGAAGAGGGAGCGAGACGTATGGCAGCAGGTAAGGGGGACGCCTATACCCCATACCGGAAGACCACCCACCTGCCCCAGCTCCCCGTCGCAGAGCCCGAAAGTCCCCCTGCCGTACCCGAGACCGCCATGACACCGCCACCGACTAGGCCCCGACCGGAAGCCGCCGTCGCGACCCCAGTGACGTCACGCGTCGTGACCCGGAGCGTGGCGAAGAAGGAGGAGCCTCCGGCCTGGTCGCAGGGCCTAGCGTTTCCGGGCGCCGCATCCCCAGCAGAGCCATCTACCTCCGCGGAGCCTCCGGTCTGGTCGCAAGGCCAGGTAGCCCAGGGCGCCGCCGTCCTAACAGTTCCATTTACCTTCCAGATGCCCCCGGCCTGGCCGCAAGGCCTGGGCAACCTGGGTGCCCCCACCATCACGCCCGCACCCGCAACACCAAGGGTGCCATATCTGGGAGAGGACCCCTTCAGCCAGCTAACGTGGCCGGACGGGCGGCCTTTCATCTGGCCCAAAGAATTCTTGGAACTGGAGCGACAAAAGAAGATGGGGCCCTTGTGTGAGCCCCTAATCCCGGCTCCGAAGCCCGTGACTCGGGTCTCGCCTCCACTCGAGGAAGCCCAGTTCGTGTGGGACCCCACGGGAGAAGATTTGATGGGGTTCACCGGAGAGACTCGGGCAGCTGCAGCAGAGCGTACCGAGTGTTGCCGTCAACAGCTGGCAGAGTTCAAGAGAGAGCGGGAGGAGAGGCGGGCCAGAGAGCAATGGGCCCAGACCCGCAGCGCGGAGCAAAAGAGTCGGACCAGAAGGGACCCCTATGCAGCAGATCGTCCCCGTACCATCGGGACGGTAATAAAGTTTAATGCGCAGCATGGGTGGGGCTTCATAAAGGACCGGAACACCATGGGTGACGTCTTCGTTACCCGACGGGATGTCGAGTCTCACCTGCCAGAGGGTCACAAAGGCCGTGACCTCTACGTCGGTGACGAGGTAACGTTCACCCGGCACAAGTGTGCCAAGGGACCTTACGCCCTCCACGTGCATCGCCTGACAGAGGAGGAGTTGCGGTGTAGGGAGGAGGAGCCAGAAGACCCGGACGGGTTCAAGGCTAGAAGGTACTATGACTGAAATAGTACAAAGGACTGTATATAGTTACCTGTCGGGGTACCCAAGTAACCGTGGCTGCTTTAAAGTTTAGTCCCCGTTGGGACCAGTGAACTGTTTACCTGTGTGACCCCTTCCATACCAGGCTGAGGACTGTGAGCAGCCATCCCTTTCCCTTTACCTGGCCGGGGACTGAGAACGGCCAAAATTTCCCTGTACATAGTTGCGCTTCCTAAGGCGCCCCCTACCGGTTTTATATGAGAAACTGTTTTTCAAAAGACTGTCGCACTTTACCTGGTCACGAGTTGCACGGTGACCAGAGGAGGAAGAAAGAAAAAGACGACGAGAAAGTTTTATATATATATGTTTTATGTGTTTTACCTGTTTATAAAAATTTGTATGTTTTGGTGTTTTATGTCTTGCAGCCCGAGGACGTGCTGTGATTTACCAGGGGGGAATGTAGCACCCTGAGGATTCGGCTGCTACAGGGGTATTGCACCTCAACCCAGAGGTGTGATATTCCACTCCCGGGTAAGGAAGGAGTGTGGAACTGAGCTCAGATAGACTGCATGCACTACATACATCCCATTCCAGAGGAGCAGGCCGACGGCACTCCCACTTAGAAATGTGCAGGTGCGACCGAGCCTGTTCCTGGCTGGAGTGGGAGGGGGGAGGAACATCCCATGTAGTGTAGGGGCAGATAGGGGGAGCAGTCTGGGTAGTGATAGGAGCTCATTGGGTGCTGGTCACCTGAGCTCACACATAGAGGGTGTATATAAGGTGGGCACCATCAAAGATCAGGGTCAGACGCAGAGAGGAAGTCAGATGCAGAGGACAAGCCTGCAGCAAGAGAGAGAAAGAAACAACAGCCCTGGAGAGAGAGTGGAGTGCAGAAAGACCCAGAGGGGGACAAAGAAGGGACCCAAGAACCCAAATAAGAACACCGGGTGAGGAGTCAGCAGAAGGGTACCGGAACCCAAGCTGGTGGGGGCAAAGACATTCCCCAGCCAGAGACCGGAGACCGTGGGCAGTGTCTGTCACGGTCACCCACTACATTCACCCTGAAGGCACACCACATGGAGGGTCAGGGAACCTTAGGCCAAAGGTTGCCCAACAGAAGGCCCGAGGGAGCTGGATTTAGGTGAATCACTGGTGGGGACGGCTGAAGAAAGGACAGAGGGAGAGCTCAGGGCCACGCTCCGGACTTGTTTGGGGGTTGGCTGGATCCAGGACCTGGTGGACGCAGCACGGCTCGGGAGGTCACTTGGAGCTAGAGTGACCAGGAACATCTGCAGTAAGTAAAGACCCTTAACTGCACAACCCGAGTCTGTCATCATTACCGGCTGCACCGCACCACCACAACCCCCATCCTCTGCGCCTGTCCCCTCTGAGGCTATACCCCTCCCGTTGGGGGTTATCCCACCAAGCTGCGCATCCACCATCAGCCTCAGCGGACCCTGCTGCAGCGGCGGCCACAGTGACCGCATCACAACGGGTGGCGTAGTCGACACAACGAACTTTAATAACATCAGTAAGGACTGCCACATAACACTGAGCTTGACGCCCTGGGCACGGGACCGGGTCACAGCCGCTCGGAGACTACAACCCCCCCCCCATCTGATCCGGTGCCGGGTATTCCCCTCAAAAAGGAATATGTCCCAGGGGGCGCGTCAACTGCATACCCTATAACTGAATAGCAGACCCTCTCCTTTCTAATGGGAACATGTGGTTACTGTGGCCCACCTCTGTGTCTTTAAATTGTTAGTGGGGTTTTCCCCAAATTTTGGCAGCCCTTGCAGTCACAGCATGGGCATTACCACTATAGGAGACCTGCTCCTTTATAATGGGAACTTTTTTTTACTGAGGCCCTCCTCTATGTCTCTTCAAAGGGGTATTGAGTTGTCCAAATATTTGGCAGCCCTTGCAGTCACTGCATATGCAAAGACAGTATAGGAGACCCACTCTTTAATAATGGGAACAACGAAGCATATTCGACTGTTGACCGTTTAAGAATACTAAGGCTATAAAAATAGTGTTTGTGATTTTCACAATCCCTCCTTCATAAATGAAACCGGATGTGTCTGATCATGTGTCATACACCACATGGCCAGATAAGGTTGTAAAATGTTAAAATGACATTTCCCGCTGAATGCTTTTGTCACGGTTGAAAGCAATGCAAAGTGCAAAAAGGCATCAAAAACGCTACGTGTGAACATAGCCCAAGGTGTGGAGTAGCATTTTTGTTTTTGGTTATTTATTTTGCCTTATATACAAGTCATTACCCTGGAAAGGATGTTCCTTAACATATTTCCCAGGAAAATCCATTTTGTTTTTGTATGTTTTATTGTGAGTCTGTAAAAGTGGCGTAATACCTCTGACAACGTTGTTAACAGCAGTGACCTGGGAGTCAGAAATGCTTCCAGGGTTCTTCCCCATTCTGTTCCCATGTCATTTGAGTACTGTTGCCATCGATTTGGGCAATTTTTAGGCCCTCTGCAGACCGCCGGGGGGAGCTGCTGGCAAAATGCTTGCGTTTCCCATAGACTTGCATTGGGCTCGTTACTCGGACCGAGCATTCCAATTTGCTCGACTCTAACAACGAGTACCCGAGAATTTTAGTGCTCGCTCATCACTAAAAATTACATAATAATGAAAAAATTAAAATAGAATTACCGAGCTGTGACTGCTGCTCTAACTTTGTCTTTATTGATACGGTTTACTAACCGTAAACTAGGTGAGGTTAAAGTCCTGACCATTTTCCAAATAGTAATTTGGTCAAGGAGTTGGGTGGGTGCCATTTTCACCCCTAGCATGATGTTTGTGAACCTCATACATGCTAAATCTAATCTAAAGAGCATTTTATTATCTAACTAGAATTAAGTGAATTCAACCAGACTTTGCTGGGACCTCCTGTGATCGCTTGTAATTCTTGGGGAAACCGAAGGATAACTCTTTAATTTCCTTGCAGTACAACCACAGGGAATATCCGCATTACTCCGCGCCCATGTAAATCAATGAGATGTCTGTGCAATGCAGATAGTACAGGACCTCTGAAGACAGAGGGATGATCTGTGAATCTGCTGTCCACTCTGGCCAAAAAATGAGGATCCTGAACACGAGACGCCTTTATAATAAGGGCTCATGCAGACGTCCGTGGATCTGAATCCAAGCACGGACTGGCTGCATTTCTCACGACCGGAGCATGACTGCTTCATTTATTTCAGTAAGGCTGTCTTGCCTGGGTTGGGAGACCCGTGGCCAGTCCGTGCTTGGACCGAGATCCATGGACGTCTGCATGAGCCCTAACTCTGGATTCTTTAACTTCTTGCCTTATGTATTTGTGTACGATCTGTATTGAGTGAGTGCCGGCTGTGTGATACAGCTGTCGCCCATCTGCAACTGTGGCATCTAAGTTATTAAAAATAGCTTTATTTATCCTATGTAATGATCGCTTCAAGAAAAAATAAGTGCCAAAATTGCAGTTTATCTTCTTTACTGCCCCCATAAAATGGAACAAAAAGCGATTTAAAAAGTCCTATTTACCTCCAAAATGGTTCCAATAAACAATACAATAAGCCCGTACACAGGTCTGTTGATGATGGGGTTCAGGGGAAATTAACTTAAAACCTAAAAACTATAAATTTGGTATTACCATAATTACACAAGACTGCAAATAAAACTAACATCTCATATTTACTGTACCTCGAACGGTTTAACATCATATATAATATGTAAAATATATATGAAAAAACAAAGAAAAATCCGTTTTATTTATTAGAAAACTAAGATGTAAAAAAGAACAAAAAATAAACGAATAAAAAAAAATATATATAAAAAAAATAAATGGCCACAAGAGGGAAGTAAGGGGTTGGCAGGGTATTTGGTCTAGCATGTAGTGTTCGGCCTATATTAATTCTGGATAATTAGCGATGTCAATCATGTTCAAGGTCGCGTTCTCTTCCCAAGATATTTTAGTAGAGGACCGTGCGATATTACACTGAGCTGTGTTAGAAGAAGTTGGCACTTTTGTAAATCCTTTCCCGTCTGTCCTTTTGTCAACCACTCATTGACCCACTTTCTCCAAAGCATGGGAACTTTCCTGTCTGAGGGGCATGAACGCCGGCAGACATCATTTACTGTTCATTCCACCATGGGACATAACTCTTTTTGTCTGGGATCTTCCCGTGACACTGAGATGAAAAATAAAATAAATAAACTTTCGGTCTTTTCTCTATTACAGTGGATGGAGCTGAGGTTCAACACTTTGGCAAAGTGCCCGCACTGCAAGAGAATGTGAGTATGACGGAGCGGCGCATCCTGTGCGCTACGGGGGGGTTGTGGTCGCTAACGTCCGAGCAAATGTTCATGCAGTCACAATGCAGTCATATGAGCGGCTTCATCATTACATTGAGCCAGTAGTCGCACTGTTTGGCTTTTCTTTTTTTCTTCCTAATCTTCTTATGAATGTGGGTCAAAATTTAAGAAATTCAAATAATCCAAACCGATGCAGAAAAAAATGACTGAATGAACAGAGATGCCTATAGCCGAGATGAAAACCTTTACTCATCGTAAATCTAACTTTAAAGTTCTATGTTAGAGGTTGGAAACTTTCTAAAAAAAAAATAAATAAATAAATACTGTATCTTTTTATACTGTACATCTTAAAATTAAGTTATTGATCAGATTACAATGGCACCTGTCAAGAGATGTGCCATATAGATATACATTATATCCCATCACAGATTGGCGGGTATGGGGTTATATGGCAGCTGAACAGTCAGAATGCCCATGCTGACCTTGGCCCCTACAATGGGCTTGTGGGCATCAGGACTGGACCATGGGGCAATGGTGGCATCATCTAGTGAATTATATTTTCTTTTACAACAGGTGTATGGCCAGCAGCTGTGCATGGCTTACCTGGGAGCAGTGTAGAAAGAAGCAGGCGGAGGCAGTGTGATGCTCTGGGCAATGTGCTACCACCTACCTAACCATTAGTGTACACCCTTCATGGCATTGCTATTTCTTAATATCGGTGTCCTCTTCCACCAGGTTAATGCCCCTGCCACACAACAAAGATTGTTAGGGGATGGTTTTTAAGTGCATGGTAAATATTTCAAAGTTTTGATCTGGCCTCTAAATTCATCAGATCTAAATTTCCTCAAGCGTCTGACGGAGGTACTGGAGGAAAAAAAAAAATTGCAAGGTCACTCCT
This sequence comes from Phyllobates terribilis, assembly GCF_046119375.1. Taxonomy (NCBI): domain Eukaryota; kingdom Metazoa; phylum Chordata; class Amphibia; order Anura; family Dendrobatidae; genus Phyllobates; species Phyllobates terribilis. The sequence continues at coordinate 695,869,010 of NW_027362764.1, read as the reverse complement.
CACAGGACATAAAGGGAATCTGTCAGTAAGATAAGTCCCCGCCCCCCCCCCCCCCCCCCACCAAACCGCACACGTGGGCATTCAGGTCTTTAAAATGTAAACCTATTGACACCTTTCTATCTTTTATCTGTTACTGCATTCCTGAAAAATTAGAGTTTTCATATAGAAATTAGGCTTTAAGTGCTCTGTGTGTGCTCCTGAGGTTGTTTCCCTTCCCAGCCTCTTTAGCTTAATTGATAGCACACTGTCTGTGTGACGTCAGACAAGGAAATCAGATGCTGAGCTATCCGCCAAAGTAAAGGGGCTGATGCTGGATGGGGAAACAACCTTAGTAGGCAGTGAATTGTTGCGTGCTCTGTCAAACCCAGAGCACTTAAAGCCTTATTTCTATAGGAAAACACTTAATTATTTGTTAATGCAGCAACAGATAAAAGATATAAAGGTGTCAGTGGATTTACGGTACACTTTAAAGACCTGCATGCCCACATGTGTGGCCAGAGCTCTCATTTGCATATGAATGGAATGCTAATTATTCGTGAATCCGCAAAAGATAGAAAAAAGACATATTCCCTTTAAAGGATCGGATGCTATAATCTTGCTTCGGAGGTCTTGTGCAGTCCATTCCTTGAGCTGTTATGACAGTTTTAGAGGGTCGGACACAATATTAATGTAGTGGTATTGATGTTCTGACTAAATGATGTGTATATACAATATACAGTAGTTGTCTATCTGAAGCGAGGGATGCTATGGATATAGCTGTCATGTAATACATTTGTGACTCTTTCCTCCATCTGTGCCTCTGCAGTTTTTCACATGTCTCCACCCTGCATGTTATGAATCAGGCTGAGAAAGCTGGACTTAACATTTTTTAATTTTTGTTATGATACTTAGTTATTACAGTGGCCAATCACTTTAATGAGTAACTGTTAACATTTTTATATGTTTTTGTTCTTTTAACTGCAAGCAGATCAGTGCAGGTTGGAGTCCTTGGGCCCCGTACAAATCAGTAAAAAATAAAACTCTCCTAGAAGTGCGCAGCTGAGGATAGAAGAGTGCACAAGTCCTGTTTAGTGCACAAACAGATTGTAGAATGGATGGCCATGCTTTCTCCTGCATCCATACTCTGACCTGTGTGAGTGCACAGGTAGGAGTTGTGCACTTCTCTAGGTGATTGAGTGATCGGTGGAGGTCTCAAGACCCGTATACCCACTGATCTGCTTGTAATTAAAAGAACAACATTTGTTAATATTTTTTATATGTTGTGTTACTTTTTAAACGGAATCTGTCAGTAGGATCAACCATCCTAAGCCGTCTATATGGACATGTAGGTCATAGGAAGCTGAATAAAATTACACCTTGATATCTGCAATCCGATGTTTTATTCCAGAGAAATCAATGTGTGACGATACAACTTCTAATCATCTGGCTAATTAAGATTTTATTTGTTAATCCAAGAGAAATACCTTATTGTGTTTTATTAGACATTGCTGGCTGTGTTTTATTAATGTTCTGCTTGCTCGTCAGTTTTTGTACACTAATTTAACTTGTAAAGTGTCCAGCATTCCACTAATCTCATTAGTATCTCAGAAGCTTCTAACCATTGTTCAAAAATCGTCTAGGCCGATTGTGTAAGGCTGTGTGCCCACTATGCGTTTTTTTAAGCGTTTCCGCAGCGGCAATTCCGCTGCAGAAACGCTTAAAAAATGCTTGGTAGAAGGTCTGCAATGTTCCCCCAATGATAATCCGCATGTGCTGTGCACATGCTGCGGAGATTTCCGCTGCGGATTATCAATGAGGAAAAGTCCACAGCACTACCAATTATTTTGAGTAATCGCGGCGTTTTCGCCTCTATTGACTTGCATTGAATCGCTTTATATCCGCATGACTACATGTGCACATGCGGATATTAAGCGATTCGATGTGCGGATGGTACCCGGGTCTGGAGAAGAGGAGACTCTCATCCAGACCCGGGTACCATAGTATATATGCAAAAACGAAAAAACAGGAGTTTTTTTGGCAAAAAATGGCAAATTACTTTATTGAACACGTAAGAACGAGTAACATAAAAAAGGACAACCCGGCATCAAAGATAGGCAGCATATGTAAATATATTAATATTATTGGAAGGTAAATGCCACAATGGAAAAAGTGCAATAGTGCTTATTCCCAAATGGGATAGTTTTTAAGTGCTGCACACGACAATCTAATCCAGTAGATAAATGTATTGTCTGCGCAAAATAATGTCAAAATCGTGTCAGCACATCAAACTATAGAATAATGTATTGAGTCATAACATTGCACTCTTACCCATTGTTAGAGATATAGCAGCCCAGCAAGAAAAATCCCCAACGCGCGTTTCGCGTGGTGTATTTGACAGCTTCCTCGGGGGGGAATGCAGATAAGGACCTTCAATGCCTGTTTAAATGTGGTCAGGACCTATGGTCACAATGGACCAATCATATCATGGTCTATCGGCGCACTGCCCACAGCCATCAAGGAGACCCACGCATGTCAGGAAGACCAGGGTAGGTTACCATGGCTCCCAGACAACACGCAGGTTCCATAGAGATGCCGGGGGCAGAGCGGGGACATCAGACGGCGCAGCATGCACGCGCACACCAAGAAAAGATGTTAAAACAATGTCTAATATATAAAGACAACAAAAGGTACATTCATATTCATAGCATTATTTGGTCCAATCCAAATGATGTAAGTTTATGAGTTGAAAGATGAGTTTGATTCATAACACGTGATTATTAATGAGGCTATGGAAGGAAAACAGAAATGAAAAAAGACAAGGGACATTAAAAATAAGAACTATACAATTAAAAATGGTTAAAAATACCAAAGGTTACTGCATGTTAACAGAAACGGGGTGAAACTTAAAGTCTCATTAAGGCCATTAGGGGTCATAGTCCCCAATTCCACTATCCATTTAGCCTCTTTCTGGGCTAAAAGCATTTTGGACCATAAAGGTTTTGGGGCTGCTACCATGATATTGTCTAAAATGGCGTGGTATTGTTTTTAATAAAGAAACATCGGCGACTGTCCTCGCTGCACCAATGTCTCTCACATGCTCCTTAATCCTCACCAGCAGTTCTCTAGATGTAAATCCAACATATATTTTTCCAAAGCCGCAGGTTGTGTAATATACCACATTTGAGGTCCCACATGAAATATATTCATTCATTTTATAGTGGCGACTTCCAGAGGCATTCGAGAACTCTGTACTGCGAGAGACATTGGTGCATGCCACACAGCGACCGCACGGAAAGCACCCCTTTATTGGTCCCCTTGATCCAAATGGATTTGATTTTGGCGGAACATAGTGGCTTTTGACCAAAATATCTTTGATGTTTTTACATCTTCTTGATGTCATATGAGGGGATGTTGAGATATGGTGGGCCAAAGATGGTTCAATCAATAAGAGCGGGCCAGTGCCTCTGCAAGAAGGTTCTCATGTGCGACCAATCCTGGTTATAAGTGGAAATGAATCTGGGTGGTCCAAAACCTTCCTTTGATTTTGTTAGAGCCCAACAACGTATTATGTGGGGTGGCCCTCGCTCTCCTATACCCCTGTTTCACACACCACTTACTATAGCCTCTCTCTACAAAGCGTCGGGTAAGGTCTATGGCCTGATCCTCAAATCTCGCCTCTGAAGAGCATATCCGCCTCCTCCTGAGGAATTGACCAACTGGGAGAGCCCTGACCGTAGAAGCATTATGTGCCGAGTCAGCATGTAATAATGCATTCACTGATGTCTACTTACAGTAGATGTCAGTTTGAATGCATCCCTGTTCATCCACCTCAAGTGAAATATCCAAAAAATCTATTTTTTTTGCACTATATTGGAAGGTCAGTTTAATGTTAAAAGGGTTGTCATTGAGTAGGTCCATGAATTGCTCCAGCTCACGGGCAGTGCCCTGCCAAATGATAAAAAGGTCATCAATATACCGCAGCCAGCACTGCACATGGTCGGCGGCCTGCGTCCCCAAACAAACCCCTCTCCCAGTAGCCCAGGAAGAGGTTTGCGTACGCGGGCGCACAGGCCGCCCCCATGGCAGTGCCGCGTTTCTGCAAATAAAAAATGTCCTTGAATACAACAAAGTTATGTGTTAATATGAACTGGAGCAACTCAAGGACAAAGTCACCCAACTGGCTGTCCCAGTTTGAACTCCCCAGGAAGAAGCGGACAGCATCGAGACCATGCTCATGGTCAATGCAAGTGTATAGAGCTTCTATATCCACGGTAACTAATAACATATCTGATTCCACAAAGATCCCGTCCACCCTTCTTAGCACGTCCCGTCGTGTCCTTCACAAAAGATGGCAAGGTTTCCACCATAGGTTTCAAGTAGTAATCTATGAACTTGTATACGGGTTCACATAAGCCATCAATTCTTGACACGATCGGACGGCCACGAGGGTCGACGGGATCCTTGTGGATTTTCGGAAGGATATAGAAAGTTGGGATCTTTGGATACTTGGTCATCAGGCCTTCAAAAGTTTTGTTTTGTGATTATACCCAAATCCAAAGCCCCACAAAGTATGGAGTGCAGCTGAGGCGAGAGAGAAGCAAGAGGTGAAAAAGATAATTTTTCAGAGGTATTTCTCGCTCTGTTGTCGGAGAGCCTCTTTTTCATATTTATTTATTGGCCAGATAACTATGTTTCCCCCCTTGTCCGCAGCCTTGAAAACATCATCAAGTGCCTGTAGTTCTCTAAGGGCTTGTCTTTGTCTATAATTAAGATTACTATGTCTTCGCTGTGTAGAAATTTCCCTAAAATCATCTAAGACTAGCTTTGTGAAAATCTCAACAGCTGGGCATAAGGACAAGGGGGAAAACCTCGTTGATCTAGGTACAGTATTCTGAGGGAATATACCTTGTTTCTCAACACTCTGCTCCTGCAAAAATTCCTCCAAAATGGAGAGAGCTTCCCGCTCAGCTGCACTGTCCAAACCAAAATCCGATGTGCCACGATTATGCAGTTTTTTCAAAATCAGTTTGCGGGAGAAGATATATAGATCTTTTATAGCTGTAAACAGATGAAATGGGTTAGTTGGAGCAAAGGTCAAACCTCTACTCAACACTTCATATTGGGCTTGGGTAAAGTTATGGGAAGACAGATTAATTACCTGTAAATTGGTCTTAATTTTTTTATTGTGTTGATTAGGAGTTGAATTTTTTCATTTAGCGACCAATCTAGTTTTGTTATATCTATAAGCAGGGGTTTGGGCTTCACTTCCTTACATATTTGTCTTGGTTTGAATTTCATCCTCAGATGTAAAGGTTACAACAGATCCAGACCTAGAACGAGATCTGGATCCAGTATGATAGGTAGGCCGTGAACGGTTGGTATTCATTTTCCACTTATAAACCCGACCGGTCGCCCTGTCATTAAGATCTCTCTGGAACTTCTTTGTTTTGGTGGATACAATTTCTTTCTCCCATATCTGGAAGTCATGGTCCAGCTCTTCACTAAGTTTCCTCAATGCATCGGTTGGTAACTCCCTTTTTAGGGTATCCTGTAATTCTTCTATCTCCTTCTCTAGATTATTCAGTGTAGTTTGATTAAAATTATATAGTAGTTCCATAAACCCTTTTGAGCATAGATCCACCAAGTCCTCCCATTTGGCCTTAAAAGTATCATCTTCCAATGGGAAGGATTGAAACACCTGTACCTTTAATCCAAGGGGAATCAGCCCTCTTTGGATGTACTTCTCAAGGAATGCACGGTTCCACCATGTTTTTATCCTTTTATTTAAAAAGAACTTAAGTCTCACCACCGTTTCCTGTAAACCCTTGTCACTGGTATCAGTCATGGAGCCAGAGTTATCCTTAAACACTTCATTTAATTTTAGGAGCCACGCCTCGTTGCGAGCCCTAAAGTCCATATTACCCTTTGAATCCGCTGTGAATAACACAGAAAGACAAATATCCATATATTCATTAGATACATTGTAATAGAACCACACTAACCAAGATAAGGTCCCAAATACAGGGAAAGTGGTAATTTATGCCACTCCATAAAGCAAATATATATGCAAAAACGAAAAATCAGGAGTTTTTATGGCAAAAAATAGCAAAATACTTTATTGAACACTTAAGGACGAGTAACTTAAAAAAGGACAACCCGGCACCAAAGCTAGGCAGCATATGTAAATATATTATTATTATTGGAAAGTAAATGTCACAATGGAAGAGTGCAATAGTGCTTATTCCCAAATGGGATAGTTCTTAAGTGCTGCACACGACAATCTAATCCAGTAGATAAATTTATTGTCTGTGCAAAATAATGTAAAAATTGTGTCAGCACATCAAACTATAGAATAATGCATTGTTAGAGATATAGCAGCCCAGCAAGAAAAATCCCCAACAATCCGGGTACCATAGTTCCTGTAAAAAAAAAAAAAGATTTTAAAATAAACATTATACTCACCTTCTGATGGCCCCCGGTCTCCACAGTGATGCGTCCTGGCTCCCCGTCAGCTCGCAATGGTCTAAAAGGACCTTCCATGATGTCATTTAGTCATGTGACAGGTCACGCGACTGCCGACGTCAGCGGTCGCGTGACCTGTCACATGACTAAATGACCTCATGGAAGGTCCTTTTAGACCAACGCGAGTCGCCCACCGCACCGGAGGAGACCGGGGGCCATCGGAAGGTGAGTATAATGTTTATTTTTTACCATTCTTTTACTATTAACTTGGTCACACTATATAAATTCATGCCGGTTGCATGGATTTATATTGTGTGACCAAGTTGTCAAGCACTTTTCCAAGTGATGCTAAAATCGCTTGGAAAAGCGCTTGACAACCTGCATGTGAAAAACGCTTCACTTACGCTTGGCCCTGGCAGGAAAAACGCTTGTAAAATCTGCATGTGTTTTTTCTGCCTGGGAGATGCAGAAACGCTCAGGAAAAATCCAGGGCATTTCTGCATCGTGGGCACATAGCCTAAGTGTTGAAAGAAGATCCGACGGAGCCTTCATCACAGGGAGTCTCACATGTAGACCCAGGTGATGCGGCCCACCTGAGAAAGATACTTCCACTAATACACACTTAGCTTTGGGACGGGGGTGGGGTGGGGGGGGGGGTGAGGGTGAGGGTGAGAGTGAGAGGAGTTCTGCGATTCAGGGGGCTGAGCCCAGAGAAACAGTCAGACTTGGGACAGAGAATCAAAGAGAATGAGAGAGACTTTACTAGGAGAATGAGAGACATCCTTCAGGACAGCAGATGGATTGCATGGCATTGCCCAAAGAGACACAGATTTGTATTCTAAATGATTCTAGTCTAAGGGCATCGGCACTGACTGGAAAGATACAGATCTGCTCCACTTGACCATCAGAGAGACCATGGATACATTTTGGGGAGACCAGGAGAGGACAAAGTCACCTGGCCCCATTGGATATGTTGTTTGGAGTTGCCAGGAGGGACCCACCGGTCGCCTGGCCCTATGGAAACGCTCGGAGAGGTCAGGTTGGGACCCTCGGGTCTCCTGGCCTTGTACCTCGATGGACTGCTAGCTTCCTAAGCTTGCTTCTACCTTCTCTCTATGAGGGCCTGTCAGAAACGGGGGGGGGGGGGGCACTGGTTGAGGTAGTAGGCCCTGGAAGTCTCCAAAGTCGTGGCTGTCTATTCCCAGGCGGGCGGAGAAGGAAGGGTGAGACTCTGTAATGTTGCACCATCTTGGGTATTTGCTGGGACTGTTCTATGTGTTTATTGTCCGCTCTGTGGCTCAATAAAGTATTGCCACACTGTTTTACCCGCACCCTGTGTTGTCTGAGTAGCGTTACGCCCACGGAAGACCCAGTGTCTTCACACCATGTTTTTCTTAATATGTAAATGAGCTGTTAAGATCTATGTGCCGGACATAGATCTCTTTCAGAATCTGCCTCCAGAGCTTATTGTAAATCAAAGAGGGTGTTACTAGTGTGAGACATGTAATGATTGACCGTCTGCTCTCCTGATTTTACATGTCTCACACTGGTAACACCTCCTTTCATTAATAATAAGCTCTGGAGGCAGATTCTCACGGAGATCTATGTCCGGCCCACAGATCTTAACAGCTCATTTATATATTAAGAAAAACATTTATTTCTCTGGCGCAAGACATCGGATCGCAGATGTCAAGGTGTCAATTTATTCAGCTTCCTATGGCCTACATGCCCATATAGACGGCTTAGGAGGGTTGATCCTACTGACATATTTCCTTTTCTGTTCAGCCATTTCTTTGTGTATCATAAATAATGTGGCTGTCATTCTAGTTTTCACAAAGACAAGGTTTCAGCCCTTAATAAGGTCTTCTGAGCTAAGAAGAAAAGTGTGTAGTCCTCTACATGACTGCAGACTCTCTTGTATTCCCCGTGTGAGTTGGCGGTCACGTGACTGTACATATGAAATTTGCATATTTTTGCTCACATGCCGACTAGATTCTCCTGCGTTTCTCTCAATAGAACATTGACAAAAACAGAGAGACTAGTCAGCATGTGACCGCAACTATGTAAATCTCATACATGCAGTCACATGGCCGCCAACTCACACAGGGAGCGCCTGTATACTTTTATCAGCCCAAAAGAACATGCAACTCCAGACATCTGTCTGCCCCTCTGACCTGTATGAAACTCTTAGATGTTGCTTCTGTTTAGCTCCCTAGTATGGAGGAAAAGGATGGTGGCTCCTATTGGAAACAGCGACTGAGACAGTGCCTGTACAGCGCTGCGGAGCATGTTAGTACTACTTATTCCCTGCTCATCTGCGGTTACTTCATGCATAGCAGATGCTTTTACGCTGTGCAGGTTTTATGCTTCTCTCTTTTGAGTCTATTGGGATTATAATAGATTGGTGAGATGAGTGTATCTTGAGATAACTTAATGGATTTACTGTATATATTTTTTTTGTGTTGTAGATCATCTGTAGGAAGCGCATTACCCCGCAGACGCTGCTGTGCGTACATTACTATGGGAATGATCTGCATTTTTATAGGAGTTGGCTTAACTGTAAGTCCTGTACTTATAAGTTACTGTATGACAAGATGGGAATTTTGAGGATTCAGAAACCTTTTCTTAATCAATAAGTGAAATCCCAACAGTTACTCTGTGGACCCATTAACGGGTTGTGAGGTAAATCATTTCTTTGCCCTGTTTTATACAGGCAGGAAAATGTTTTACCTCACAGAAAGCAGCAGCTGCGATCCCCAGGCTGTCCTGTCTGTATACAGGGTAGGCCATTTATAAGGATAAGCCTAAATAAAATGGGAATGGTTGGTGATATCAACTTCCTGTTTGTGGCACATTAGTATATGGGAGGGGGGAAAACTTTTCCAGATGGGTGGTGTCCATGTCGGCCATTTTGGATCCAACTTTATTTTTTTCAATGGGAAGACCAGCGACGACCAATCCACTTTCCAGGAAACTGTTCATGTAGGAATGCTCGAACCTGACACCCATGGTGGTGCACCATCTTGTTGAAAAACTCAGTTTCCTGGAAACAGTTTCCTGGAAAGTGGATTGGTCGTCGGGGGGCCAGTTGAATGGCCACCAAGGTCTCCCGATCTGACCCCCTTAGACTTTTATCTTTGGGGTCATTGTCTATGCTGTGAAGATACAAGATGTGCAGCATCTGAAACAACGGATACTGGAAGCCTGTGCTAGCATTTCTTCTGCGGTGTTGCTATCAGTATGTCAAGAGTGGGAGAAGAGGGTTGCATTGACAATCCAACACAATGGGCAGCACTTTGAACACATTTTATAAGTGGTCATAAACTTGTAAAAAACTCATGAAAGAATAAAGTTGTGTTAAAACCAAGCGCACCATTGTTTTTCTTATGAAATTCTCAATAAGTTTGATGTGTCACATGACCCTCTTCCCACTGAAAAAAATAAAGTTGGATCCAAAATGGCCGACTTCAAAATGGCTGCCATGGTCACCACCCATCTGGAAAAGTTTTCCCCCTCCCATATACTAATGTGCCACAAACAGGAAGTTGATCTCGCCAACCATTCCCATTTTATTTAGGTGTATCCATATAAATGGCCCACCCTGTACTCTTTAATGTTTTACCTCACAGAAAGCAGCAGCATGGGATCACAGCTGTCCTGTCTGTATACTCTCTCCCTTCCTTCCTCCCCTGCCCAGGAGATGTGGTATGATCAGACCATGTTCCATACACTGTCAGACACAGCAATTACACAGTACACAGTAGGGACACCTGTATAAGATTATCTCAGCACAGGGACATTTTGTTATGATCTGCAACATGTACTAAGGAAAGATAGGGGAAAGCTGTCCCTACAGTAAGACTAAGCTGAATCCCTACGATGTCGCGGGCTGCCTGTTCCTAGTGAACAGACCCGCCTTAGTCCTCGGCTAGTCTGAACGAAGACCTATAGAATTAAGGGAGGGGTCCCTAAAAGAACTAAGGACTGGGACAAAAATGGGACACCTCCTAAACAGAGAAGTTGTTGCAGAACACAAAAAGACAAACTGACAAAAATGTACTAGAGGTCCCAGAGGACCAAGTGAACTTGACAGAGAAAGGCACCGAAGCACCAGGCTAGAGAAACAAACACTGAAATCCAGCACAGCCACAAGGGCGGAGCTGAAATATAAAGGCAGATGATCACATGACCGCAAAACACAAGATGGAAAAAACAAACAGGAGGGTTCGAACAGTACCCCCTCTTTTATGAGGATCCTCCGGATCCTCCAGGCCCAGGCCTATCCGGAAACCTCCTGTGGAAAGCTTTAACAAGCCTAGGAGCAGAGACATCATCCGTCCTAACCCAGGAGTTGTCTTCGGGACCGAAAACCCTTCCAGGAGACAAGATACTGTAATCTCCCTCTATGCCATCTAGAATTCAAGATACGAGAAATTTCATATTCGCCGTCTTCCACCACAAAAGGAACTGTGACAGTGGCGTCCCTATCGGATACATCAGCCTTTTTCAACAAGGAAACATGAAACACAGGATTAATCTTCCAGGAAGTAGGGACATTCAACCTAACAGCAGACGGGTTAACAACCTGAAGCACTGTAAATGGACCCACAAACTTAGGACCCAATTTTTTAGAGGGAATCCTCAACCGCAGGTTCTTCGAGGACAACCAAACCATGTCACCCACAGTAAACAAACCCTCTTTACGTTTTCTGTCAAAATACTTCTTGGACTTCTTGTTAGCCTCTCGAAGGTTGCAACGTACATTAGTCCAAACTCTCTCCAAATCACCGGAAAAATTCTCCTCCTCCGGCACCGCCGACCCCAATTTGGAGAACGAACAAAAAGACTGATGTCTCCCAGTAAAACAAAAAAAAGAACACCCAGCAGAAGAGGATGTATGATTGTTAAGAGCAAATTCTGCGAGAGGCAGAAACTCAGACCACACCTCTTGATTGTCCGCCACAAAACAACGCAAAAACTTCAACATCCTGGTTCTTTCTTTCAGTCTGTCCATTAGACTCGGGATGATAACCAGACGAAAATGACAAATGGACTCCCAACCTGTCACAAAAAGCACGCCAAAAGCAAGCCACAAACTGAGGTCCTCTATCAGAAACCATATCCGTGGGAACGCCTTGGAGCTTGACAATCTCCTTAACAAACGCCTTAGCGAGTGTCTTGGCGCAGGGCAACTTAATGAATGGAATCAAATGACACATCTTACTAAAATGGTCCACGACCACCCAGATGACAGTAAAACCCTCGGACACAGGAAGATCAGTAATAAAATCCATTGTGAGATTCGTTCAAGGCGCACTAGGAACCTCCAGAGGGCAAAGCAACCCTGTACCAGGAGTATGTGAAGCCTTTGACCTAGCACACACAGTACACTGACGCACCCACTTGACTTCCTTCTGCCATCCAGGCCACCAAAAACTGCAACTGATCAGTCTTAGTCTCCGAAATTCCTGGATGACCTGCCAACCGAGACTCATGACTAGAGATGAGCGTTGTTCTACTCGAACTGTTCGCCAATCTCAAATTCGAGCTGTTTTGGGCGGTGTTCGAGCCGTTCGGCGAACACGAACAATTTGAGAAAAATTCGGCTGTTCGAGGTTATGTTCGATAACTGTTCGTGCACCAAAATCATAACTGGATTTTTTCTCAGTAATGATGAAAATTAATGTTAATACGCAGTTTGAGTGTACAGCGGGGTGGGGGGAGGGGCAGGGGATGGATCTCTGCAGGAACAATGAAGATCTCCATTTTTTTTTCTCTTTCCCGCATTTACAGTGGGGAGGTGCAATCTGTCAGCCTATCAGCAGCGCACACACGGAGCGAAGTGCTTTTTTTCACACAAGCAAGGGCATGTGTCATTGGCAGTGTATGTCACATGTCCTTGCCCTATAAGACCAAGCCATTTTCCCCGTCGCCACCATTTTCTCACTGCTGCAGCTGCGTGTTAGACGGCACCGCTGTTGCTGTGTGCGCTATACCTTGTTAATTTCAAGCCAATTTTCGCACAAATCTACAGATAGCTTGGGAGTAGGGAATAGTTGTGATTGCAGTCCTTTTAAGGACTAGGTTACAGCATTTCCTACGACTTTTATCAGGCAGGTCTGTGCTCTTAAATAGATAGATTGTGGGAGTAAAGACTAATTGTAATTGGAGTCCTTTTCAGGACTAGGTTACATGAGTTCCTATCAGTTTTTGCCAGGCAGGTCTGTGCCAGTGCTGTGCAAGTTTTTTTCACAGCATTTGGCTGAATCTAGCAAAGCTAATCCTTTTTGGCCTATTGCAGAGTGTGTTAGTCAGTGGAGTAGCCTATCCGTGTTGCAAGATATACCACCTGTGTATAGAATACCAATTTTTTTACTGCACCTAGTGAAGTAAAATCTTTTGGGCATAGCATCATTCTATTAGTCCATCTATACTGACCTCCATCAGGTTGCAAATTAAAACTAATTTTTATCTGCATCTACAGTACCTCTGAAAAAATATTTGGGCTTCTAGCAGTGTGTGGGACTTGTTCTATTAGTCCATCTATACTGACCTCCATCAGGTTGCAAACTGAATATATTTTTTTCTGCATCTACCTCTGAAAAAATATTGGGCTTCTAGCTGTGTGTGGGTCTTGTTCTATTAATCCATCTATACTGACCTCCATCAGGTTGCAAACTGAATATAATTTTTTTCTGCATCTAGCTCTGAAAAAATATTTGGCCTTCTAGTAGTGTGTCGGACTTTCTCTATTAGTCCATCTATACTGACCTCCATCAGGTTGCAAATTAAAACTAATTTTTATCTGCATCTACAGTACCTCTGAAAAAATATTTGGGCTTCTAGCTGTGTGTGGGACTTGTTGTATTAGTCCATCTATACTGACCTCCATCAGGTTGCAAACTGAATATATTTTTTTCTGCATCTACCTCTGAAAAAATATTGGGCCTTCTAGTAGTGTGTCGGACTTTCTCTATTAGTCCATCTATACTGACCTCCATCAGGTTGCAAATTCAAAATAATTTTTTTCTGCATCTAACCCAGCCAATAGTTTTGGCCTAATACCACAGTTTGGCCACTCAGCTCTGCTCGGTTACCATCCATTGTTTTTTTGTGCAAACAACTCCAGAGTTGTGAATTAGTTAACCACCAAAATGAGTGGAAAAAGGCCTGCTGCTGGTGGAAAGGGGAATAGGCGTGTTGGGAAGGGGAAAAAAGGTTGTGTCCGTGGGGTAGGTGTTAAAGCAACAGTAACATCTGCAGAAGAAAGACCATCTTCCAGCCAAACTAAAATGTCTACTTCTTTTAGCGGACAATGTGATAAGATCCCTTTCTTACGGCCATGCCAATCGCTACAAATTCCAGATGAGGCACAAAAACAGCAGGTGCTTCAACGGATATCAAGTGCTCCTTTAAGTGGGCTCTCCTCCACATCAACTTCAACATCACAAATACTCCAGTCCTCAAAGGTGTCACCCCAATCGCACTTGCTTCCTCACAGCTCCCAAATCTCCAGCTGCCCGTCTGAGTATGAGGTAGAACAGATGGTTGAGTCTGCAGAGCTGTTTACTCATACTATAGCCTGGGAATCAGAGGTCGACTCCAGCGCTTCTGTGAATCCAGACGAGGAAATGATCTGCACTGATGCCCAGAATCTTTGAGTCGGATCCAGGACCAGACGCAGAAGGTTCTGACCATAATGTAGACCCTCATTCCCAAACTGTAACTCCTGTTGGTGGAGACAATGAGGAAGACGATGATAAGACTCAAATACCTGATTGGAGCGACAACTTTAGTTTTTTGTCAGGGCAGGAACAGGTTGGCTCTGAGGACGACGGGTGTGATAACGCACAGGGTGATGATGATGAGGTCGGAGATCCCACTTACTGTCAACCCACAGTCAGCCAAGAGATGAGGTCAGCAGAGGAGGTGGAGGAAGATGCTAGTGACGACGAGGTCAGGTTGCGCCTTCCTGGACAGAGACGTAGTACTGGAAGCACGTCAACAACTGCATCCTCAAACACAACTCTGCCTCTCACCACAAGTCGTGGTGGCTCTTCAGGTCGCATGGGTGCTAAGCCTTGCATAGCCTGGGCATTTTTTCAGATCGATAAAGATGACCCAACTCGTGTTATCTGTAACATTTGTCAGCAAAAGCTAAGTAGAGGCCAAAAAATACATAGTTTGAGTACTTCATGCATGAACCGGCACATGGACATGAAGCATAAGTTGCAGTGGGAAGCTCAGTGTGCTACAATGCGGCCTAGCCGGCCGGGCCAACCACCGTCTGCCATATCTTGTGCATCCGCGGCCTCTTCATCCTCTGTGACTGGGGGGACAGCAGTCACACCTGTTTTGGGGCGCAGACCTGCCACCTCTTTACCCGCAACAGCCAGCGTGATTGGCAGGTCATCATTTTCTTTGGAGGTGGTAACACCAGCTGGTGTTGAGCGCTGTCCGACATCGATAGCACCACCTTTGGATGAAGGCAACCTAACATGTCCGCCTGCATCTTCCTCACAGACCGGCAGTTTGCCGGGGACACCCTTATCAACCCCGTCTAAGCACAATAGCCAGCCCTCGGTCCCTCAGATGTGGACAAGTAAAAGACCATTTCCTCCTAGCCATGAGAAAGCTAAGAGGTTGAATTTCACCATCTGCAAGCTCTTGGCTACAGAAATGCTGCCTTTCCGCCTGGTGGACACAGAGGATTTTCGAGACCTTATGTCCGTCGCAGTGCCCCAGTACCAGATGCCCAGTCGGCACTACTTCTCAAAGAAAGGTGTGCCTGCGCTCCACCAGCATGTCGCACACAACATCACCGCTTCTTTGAGAAACTCTGTGTGTGACAGGGTGCATTTCACCACAGACACTTGGACGAGTAGGCATGGACAGGGGCGTTACATGTCGCTGACTGGGCACTGGGTAACTATGGTGACAGCAGGACAAGGGGCTGCTGTCCAAGTCTTGCCGTCCCCACGAGTTGTGCGTCAATCCTCTTTATGTCAAAGTTCCTCCACTGCTTCTGCCTCCTCAACCTCCTCTCGGTCTTCCACCTGCACCCAAAGCCTGTCTGGTCATGCCACAAGCTTTCTAACTGCGCAGAAGGGATCCTGCACACCTCCTTACTATGCTGGCAGTAGGGCTCAACGTCATCAGGCGGTTTTTACTTTGAAATGTCTGGGAAATGTGAGTCACACAGCTGAGGAGTTGTGGTCAGCTCTGGAGAACCAATTTCATGAATGGTTGTCTCCACTGGACCTGAAACCAGGGAAGGCCGTGTGCGACAATGCTGCAAACCTGGGTGCGGCCCTTCGCCGGGGCAATGTCACACACGTGCCTTGTATGGCTCACGTGTTGAACCTGGTTGTCCAGCAATTTTTAGCCCACTATCCCAGACTAGATGGCCTTCTGCAGAGGGCACGGTCGCTGTGTGCTCACTTCCGCCGTTCGCATCCCGCAGCTCAGCGACTTACATCTCTACAGAAGTCGTTGGGCCTGCCACTTCACCGGCTAAAATGCGATGTGCCTACCCGGTGGAATTCAACTCTGCACATGTTGCAGCGACTGTGGCAGCACCGACAAGCCCTGGTGCAATACGTTCTGACGTATAGCCTGGGCCAACGAGATTCAGAGGTGGGGCAAATCACGCTGGAGGAGTGGTCTCAGATCAGGGACCTATGCACCCTTCTGCACAGTTTTGAAATGGCGACGAAGATGTTTAGTGCTGACGATGCCATTATCAGCATGACTATTCCGGTGATTTACATGCTGGAGCACATGTTAAACAGAATTCGGAGTCAGGTGGTGGCACAAGAGGAGGTGGAGGAAGTAGAGGAGGAGGAGTTGTATGCGGAAGGGCTAACATCTGCAAGGTCCAGAAGGTCGGCAGCACCAAGGCGGCAGGCATGTGAGGGTGGGGGAGATGGTTTTACCAGGGCGCATGGTAGCAGCCAAACTAGTGAGGAAGGTGCAGGAGCCCAGGAAGAAGTGGAGAACGAACTGATGGAAGACTCATCAGATGAGGGAGACCTTGATCACATTTCTGTTGTGCGAGGTTGGGGGGAGAGGACAGAGGAAGGAAGCATGATTGTTACCTCGCCACCAACACAACAGGGACTTGGTGCTCCTGGATGCGCAACACACATGAGTGCCTTCTTGCTGCACTACCTGCAACATGACCCTCGAATTGTGAGAATTAGAAATAATCCTGACTACTGGGTTGCCACACTGTTAGATCCCCGGTACAAAAGTAAATTTGCAGAAATTATTCCTGCCATAGAAAGGGATGCACGCATGCAGGAGTATCAGCAGAGACTGTTGCAGAATCTTACATGTGCTTTTCCACAAAATACCAGTGGTGCACGTAGTGAATCTCACAGTTCCAACTTGCCAACCGTGGGACCGTCAAGTGTTCAGCACTCAAACCGTAACAGAACCACAGTATCTGCTGGTAACATCAATTTTGCGGAATCATTTCACCACTTTTTTTAGCCCATCCTTTGCAAGGCCACAGGAGACAAGAAGTCTGACACATAGTCAACGCCTAGAGACGATGGTACAGGAGTATCTCCAAGTAAACATTGAAGCCACGACTGTGTCACTGGACCCTTGCTCTTTTTGGGCTTCCAATCTGGATAAATGGCCGGAGCTAGCCACTTACGCCTTGGAGATCTTGTCATGCCCCGCAGCCAGCGTTCTGTCTGAACGTGTGTTCAGCGCTGCTGGTGGTGTGCTGACAGATAAGCGCACGCGGCTCTCCACTGATAATGTAGACAGACTCACGTTCATAAAGATGAACAAATCATGGATCCGAAACGACTTTTCTACCCCTGTGTCATCCTGGGGAGAGTAAAAGCTTGATGATTGGTTAAAATCACCCTACCAACCGTTTTAAGCTTTCAAATTACTAATCATGTTTATCTGTATCTTGACTGGAAAATAATTTGGGCTTTGTAGCAGTGTGCAGCACTGATCCTATTAGGCCATCTATAATAAGCTCCACCAGATTTAAAATTACTAATCATGTTTATCTGTATCTTGACTGGAAAATAATTTGGGCTTTGTAGCAGTGTGCAGCACTGATCCTATTAGGCCATCTATACTAAAGCTTCACCAGATTTAAAATTAATAATAATTTTTAGCTGCATCTAGCCCGGAAAATAATTTTGGGGCTCCGAGATGCGCAAGACACATAAGTGCCTTCTTGCTGCACTACCTGCAGCATGACCCTCATATTGTCAGAATTCGAAGTAATCATGACTACTGGGTTGCCACACTCTTAGATCCCCCAAACTTTTCGATCAACCTTTTCATTTTAATAAAGACCAAAAAAATGGTCATTTTTGAAATTCTAAGCATTAGCAGGTTGTTAGAAACTGAAATCAAACAGTTTTCAACTCAAAACTTTATTCTAGGTGATGTTACATTTTCACATAGGACCCCTTGTTCGAAAGGAGCTTCTGAACTCTCTCGTCCATTGAATTTGTCAGGTTTTGGATGGTTTCTGCTTCAATTGTTTTGCATGAGGACAGAATACCCTCCCAGAGCTGTTGCTTAGATGTGAACTGCCTCCCGCCATCATAGACACTCCTTTTAATGATGCTCCAAAGGTTCTGAATGGGGTAGAGGTCAGGGGAGCATGGGGGTCACACCATAAGTTTGTCCCCTTTTATGCCCATATCAGCCAGAGATGCAGATGTTTTATGTGCAGCATGAGATGGTGCATTATCATGCAGAAAAATGATCTTGCTGTGAAATACACGGTTCTTCTTCTTGAACCATGGCAGGAAGTGCTGTTTGAGAAAATCCACATACATTATGGAGTTCATCTTTAGCGCCTTCAGGGATCCTAAAGGGGCCGACAATCTCTCTCCCCATGATTCCAGCCCAAAACATTACTCCACCTCCTCCTTGTTGGCGCTGTAGCCGTGTTTGCGTGGGGTGTCCATCAACCAGCCATCCTCCACTCCATCCATCTGGACCATCGAGCGCTGCACGGCACTCATCCGTGAACAAAACAGTTTTGAAATCAGTCTTCATGTAATGTTTGGCCCACTGGAGCCGTTTCTGCTTGTGTGAAGTGGATAGAGGAGGTCGACAGGATGGCGTATGCACAGCTGCAAACCTCTGAAGGACCCTGCATCTTGTTGTTCGGGGGACGTTGGAGGCACAAGCAGCTTCAAAAACTTGTCTGCTGCTATGACAAGGCTTTTTTGCCGCTGCTCTTTCAACCTGACGTAATTGCCTGTAGGAAAGAGTCCTCAATTTGCCCTTATCAGCACGCACACGTGTGTACTGTGAATCAGCTACATACTTCTTGATTGCCAAGACACTTCATCCTGATCATCGCACAATGTTGATTGTAGTCATGCCTTGACCTAAACACTCCACAATTTGTTGCTTCTCAGCAGCCGACACATCCTTTTTCTTTCCCATTTTGGCAGAAAATGTAGGCTGCTTAATAATGTGAGAGAGCCTTCTTAAGTAGTCTTGCCTTTCATTGGACACACCTGCCAAACTAATTAGCACAGGTGTCTGCAATTGCTTACAGTGATATAAAGAGCCCTGACACACATCACCATCAATGAGTTTAACTGACAAACAAATTCTTCCCTTATCACTCCTAAACACTTTTTGCATAATAATTTGGAACGCGGTGTACATGTGCTTTTCCACAAAACACCAGCGGTTCACGTAGTGAATCTTACAGTTCTAACTTGCCAACCGTGGTCTGTATGGAGTTGTTCAATAAAGGGCCCAAAATTAAGATAACATAGATGGGAGAGGTCTCTATGAATAGGAATTCCTAAGTATTTGATACCCTGTGAGGGCCAGGCAAAGGGAAAGTTGGACTGGATGGAATCCTATATGGATTTGGGGAGGGAGACATCGAGGGCCTCAGACTTCGCTGCATTGATTTTAAAATTTGACCATGTAACAAAGTGATCTATTTCAGCCATAACAGCATGGATGGATATATGTGATTGAGTGATATATACTAGGACATCATCAGCAAATAGAGAGCACTTGTACTCGGTGCCTCCCACCTCAATCCACCTAATATTGGGGTTATGGCGAATTGATGAGAGCAGGTGCTCCGTCACTAGGATATATAAGAGAGGGGACAGAGGACATCCCTGCCTTGTCCCATTGGTGATTGTGAAAGGTGATGAAAATGTTCTGACGCACCCCCTGGGCCTTGGGACACCCGGAGCCGGACCCTTTTTGGTGGATGCTGGTGGTTGTAGTCTTCGTGGCGGCGACCCGGTTCCGTGGCTCAGGGCGGTCAAACCAGTGGCGGAACTATTTATGTGGTTTTGATGTTTAAATGTCCGACTACGCCACCCGTGGATTGCGGTCAGAGTGAACCGCCGCTACAGGGCAGACCGCTGAGGCTGGTGTTGTGGGTGCAGCAGCAGAGCGTAGCATAACTCCCCACGGGAGGAGTATAGCCTCAGGACAGTGTATGCGGAGGATGGGGGTGATGGTGCAGGGCAGCAGCAGTAACGACACGGAGTCAGTGATGCAGTCCAGGGCCTTTACTCACAGTTCTTATTATCCAGACCACGTCTGCAGGTAACGGCTGCCCACGTCGTACTGTGCTCACCAGGTGAGGGGCTCAGACAACTCCCAGATAACTTTGGAGCGCTTCACAGGACCCCCTTTGTGTGTCCTTTGTCTGGCCTTTCTTACCAACACTTCTGTCCGGCTGCCTCGGGCCTCCTCTTGGTAAACTTGGCGCCAGTTTCCCTGACCCTATGTGGTGCCTTCCTAGCGGGTGTAGCGAGGGGCTGCGCCACATAAAATGTCAGAGCCTCCGGTTTCTAGCTGAGGGTCGTTTCCTGCCTCCACTAGTTCGGGGACCGGTCTCCCCCTTTGGCCTGACCCCTCCACGCAGGTGGATTCGGGCGTGCGGTGGCGACTCGCCCGTCCGCACCCCTGGGATCCCTTCATTCCTCGTTCCTGGAGCCTTCTCTGCTCCTCTTCCTTCCTTCTCCCTCTTCCAGGCCTGGGCCTCTGTTACTAGGCCCGCCTCCGGAGCAGAGCTCATGCAGAGCCCCTGCTCCCTGCCACTTCTGCTCAGACTTCTCTGCACTGAACTAAGATGGTGCCCACCTTTTATACTCCCTTCTCAATGCACCCAGGAACTGCTTCCTCCCTGCTCCTGCACTACAGGGTTCCCCTTCCTCAGTGTTCCCTCCCCCCACTCCAGCCAGGGACAGGGACTGTCGTGCCCATCTCAGGGGCATATTGGTCGCCCTGCCCCACGGCAATGTGGTGTAATGCATGCAGGTGTCGGGTCCTGATCCACACTCCATCCTTACCTGAGAGTGAGATATCACACCTCTGGGTGAGGTGCAATACGTCTGTAGCAACCGAGCCCTCAGGGTGCTACAGTTCCATTTATCTTCAGCCTAGGTGACGTATTGCGATACAGGGCCGTGATTTTGGCTATAAAAGGGTCCCCTAGACCCCTACCCCAAGCTTTTTAAGAGAATCATATATGGCGTGCCAGGAGACTCTATGGAATGCTTTCTCAGCATCCAACGAGAGTATCTAATTACAAATTTTTAACTGCATCTAGCCCAGGAAATACTTTGTGCCTAGTAGCAGTGTCTGCTAGTCAGCGGATTATCCCGGCTGTTAAGCAAGCTACACCACCTGTAGTTTAGACACTTAATTTTTTCAAAGGAAATGCTTCGGGACCATGGGATACTCAGTGAAGAGCATCAGGAGGCACCCCAAGGCATAGGGGCTGGGACTGGCAGTAGGATGCCTTGCGGTGGACAGCCGAGCTCGATCCTTATAAAAGCTTTTTAACTGCAGCAGCTTTAGTGGACGCTACTGGAGCTGGAATTACGCGGCTGCTGGCATGAGACTTGCCCTCCAATAGATCCTTGTAAATGGATTTAAAGTGTATTCATTCAAATTAGAGAGACAATTTAAATTAAAAAGCTTAGAGCTGCCTCCACCACAGGGGGGCTCGCTCGACCCACCAGCGGACAGGCACCAGTATTGGGAGAGGGGGGCTGGCCATCAGGGTTCACCGCGGCTCTGGCACAAACCCGGCGACACGGAGGTGGCACGGGCAGGAGCGGACTGGCCGTGTCGGCTTCTCACTTTTTGGATTTTAGAAGGGCATGACATGCCTATATCTGTGTCTCCCCCTCCTTCTACTCCTCCACCTCTTTTCTTTTCGCATGACTATATGTACTTGTCACTTTTCCATGTGTTAGTTGTGTCTTCTGAGCAGTTTGTCAGTTTTTGGACACCTTTGAAGGTGTTTTCTATGTGTTTTTGTTTGCCTGCCATTGGTTTTAACGGTGTTCGAAGGTGTTCGACGAACCAAACCGAACTCGAACACTACGGGGGTGGCTCAACACTACTCATGACACTCCACAAACAAATTTCTCCTAAAGGCTCTAGGCACGAACAACCTCCCATGGGGAGTGTTAGATGGAGCATCATCTTGAGCTTTCAGAATCCCATCCTCCAAAACGGAGTCCAATGCCGCCACCACAACTCCTTTCTGTAAAATGCTCTCCTCCTCCTCGGCACCGACCATAGGATTGAAGCTGCGAGATAAAGCATTGGCTTTAACATTCTTAGTACCAGGGATATAGGTAACAGAAAAATGAAACCGAGAAAAAAAAAAGTGTTCACCTAGCTTGATGGGCATTCAAGCGGTTGGCAGCATCCAGATAGATCAAATTCTTATTATCTGTGAAAACCTGAACAGGAATTCTAGCGCCTTCCAAAAAATGACGCCATTGTTCAAACGCAAGTTTAATAGCCAGCAACTCCCGATTTCCAACATCATAATTCAGTTCGGTTTCCAAAAATTTTTTCGAAAAGCAGGCACAAGGATGTACTCCACCCTTGTTCTCCTGAGACAAAACTGCTCCGACCGCCATCGATGAAGCATCGGCCTCGACCAAAAAAGGCTTGGTCTCATCAGGCTGCATAAGGATAGGGGCAGAACTGAACCTCTCTTTGAGATACTCAAACGCTTCAATGACCTCAGTAGTCCACTGGGCCGTATTCACACCTTTCCTGGTGAGATCGGTTAGAGCTTTAACAATTACAGAAAAATTCTTAATGAATTTCCTGTAATAATTGGCAAAACCCAAAAATCTCTGTATAGATTTCAAACCAACAGGCCTAGGCCATTCCTGCACAGCCTGAACCTTCACAGGGTCCATCTCAAAGCCCTCGCTGGAGACAATGTAGCCCAAAAAACTAATTTTCTGCACAGCGAACTCGCATTTCTCCAGCTTAGCAAAGAGTGAATTATCACTCAATAACTGCAAAACTTCACGTACACTTTGCCAATGGGACTCCAGATCTGGTGAGTAAATCAAAATGTCATCCAAATACACAACCACATTCTTACCAATCAAAGGTCTCAGGATGTCATTAATAAGGTTCTGAAAAATTGCAGGAGCATTGGTAAGACCAAAAGGCATCACCAGATTCTCAAAATGACCTACCGGAGTGTTAAAAGAAGTTTTCCATTCATCACCCTCCTTCACTCGTAACAAATTGTATGCCCCCCGGAGATCAATTTTGGAGAACCACTTGGCCACCACTAACTGGTTAAACAAGTCAGGAATTAACGGCAATGGGTAGGAATTGCGTACGGTAATCTTATTAATTTCACGAAAATCCAGACCTGGACGTAAACCGCCGTCCTTTTTTTATTTTAACAAAGAAAAATCCAACTGCCACAGGCGACTTAGAAGGTCTAATGTGACCAGCAGCCAGGCTAGTCTGTATGTACTCCTCCAAGGCCTTTCTTTCAGGGATAGTCAGATTAAACAAGCGACTCTTGGGAAGAGTAACTCCTGGAACAAACTCAATGGCACAATCATAATCCCTATGTGGAGGTAAAACTTGCGACTACTCCTCCGAAAAAACCCTCCAAAAATCTTGAATAGGTACAGGTAATTCCCCTTTTTCCACAGCCGCAATGCGACCATTACAACATTTATGATAGTACTTCAGACTCCAAGACTTAATCACATTAGTAGACCAGTCCAATAAAGGATTGTGCAGTTTTAACCAAGGCAATCCTAGAACAACTGGAGAAGGTAAATTATCTAAAACAACTAAGTCCAAAATTTCTTGGTGAACTCCATTGATAGTGAGGGAAAATGCAGCGGTCTTGTGAGTAATACATTTCAAAGGAGTGTTCTCAATTGCAACCACAGAAATAGGTGATGACAAAGGTTTGGATTTCAATTTAAGGTTTTCCAAAAACCCTTTATCAATCACATTAAGTGTTGAACCGCAATCCACAAATACCTGAAATTCAATCAAATCTCCCTGCAGAGTAGTACTCCCAGAAAGAAATACTCCTGCGGAGCGTAAACAAGCTATACGGGTGTAACTGACTTTTTTTTTTTTTTTTTCTTAAACGACGCTCACAATACTTAATCAAGTGGTAAGCTTTACCACAATAAAGACACAATCCCTCGGTAAACCTCCGGTCTCTTTCCTGAGAGCAGAGCGACATCGCCCCAACCTCCATCGGTTCTCCGCCATCTGAGCAGATTTTATGGGGACTAGGACCTGACATTACAGGAGTCTTTTACCTCATTGAGCCTGCACCTCAGTCTCCTGTCCATACGAATAGCTAACTGCATAGCATCCTGCAGAGTCTCAGGTGTAGGGAATGCAATTAGCAAATCCTTAACCCTTTCACTCAGACCAGCGAGAAATAAACATCTCAGCGCAGGATCATTCCACTTAACTTCTGAAGCCCATCTCCTGAGGTGTGTGCAATAATTTTCAACATCATCTGACCCCTGATTCAAACGTCTGAGTTCTGATTCAGCACATGAGATTTGATCAGGATCGTCATATAATAGCACCATAGCAGAAAACAATTCTTCAACAGAACTTAAACACGGATCATTAGGCTGAAGAGAAAAGGCCCACCCCTGTGGTTCATTGCGCAAAAGTGACATAATAAAACCAATGCGCTGTGATTCATTCCCAGAGGACCTTGGTCTCAAACAAAAATATAACAAACAAGCATTTTTAAAGGAAAAAAATCTTGCTGTTTACCATAAAAAACATCAGGCAGTCCTACCTTGGGTTCGACAAAATGCGCTCCAGAACAGCTGCTCACGTGTTGCTGAAGCTCGGCCACCTCCAGAGACCATCCCTGCAGGCGTTGAGCCAAATCCTGGACGGAAACCATACTGATCCCCGAATTTCTTTCCTTTTAGTTTTTTGGGCTGGCCTTACTGTTATGATCTGCAACATGTACTAAGGAAAGATAGGGGAAAGCTGTCCCTACAGTAAGACTAAGCTGAATCCCTACGATGTAGCGGGCTGCCTGTTCCTAGTGAACAGACCCGTCTTAGTCCTCAGCTAGTTTGAACGAAGACCTATAGAATTAAGGGAGGGGTCCCTAAAAGAACTGAGGACTGGTACAAAAATGGGACACCTCCTAAACAGAGAAGTTGTTGCAGAACACGAAAAGACAAACTGACAAAAAGGAACTAGAGGTCCCAGAGGACCAAACAAACTTGACAGAGAAAGGCACCAAAGCACCAGGCTAGAGAAACAAACACTGAAGTCCTGCACAGCCACAAGGGCGGAGCTGGAATATAAAGGCATATGGTCACGTGACCACAAAACACAAGATGGAAAAAACAAACAGGAGGGTTCTAACACATTTTATTGAACACATCCAATTGTGATAATTATTTTTATTCCAAAATCTGTTGATTAAAGTGTACTTTGTTTGTGGGACAACTCCCTCTAAGGATACATATAACAGGCTTGTTGACTGTCTCCAATAACTGCCTGCAGAAATACACGTACGTAATGAAGTGTGTTTTTAAAGCAGCTGGACTATTTATTTTTTTACCTGTAATGGTTACATAACTACGTTTTCTGTTTTTCAGGTCGGCACACAAGATTTTGCCAGACGCTTTCACGCAACCTATGTCTCCTGGGCGGTGGCCTACCTCTTAGGCTTAGTTTGTCTAGTCCGGGCGTGCTACTGGGGAGCCATAAGAGTCAGCTATCCAGAACACACCTTTGCATAGAATTGTCCACTGTCCATCATTTCGTCTGATTTTCATCAAAAAGATTCTGGGTATTATCTTAATTTTAACCACTACACTGCTGTATTTACCTCAGAACAGAACCCTGAAAGTCTTCTGCTTGTAAAAGGGAATGTCCTCCCTCGTGTGTGGGGCGTTCTCATCATATCTGACTTTTACACCCGGGGCAGTGCCCACTTGCGCACGTGCCGTCAGCTACAGTCCACCACAGCTTATTATCCAGGTGCCTGGAAACTTTATAAAGGTGTGGGACGTGCTGGTGGCATGGGTGCACGTATATCAGGCAGTCAGGGTAGGGGTCGACATCCCATTATAGTCTCATCCCATGAAAACCCTTTGGCTGTTGAATTGCAGGTTGGTGTATTTCGGCTGCTGAAGGCTGACGGGGATCTGAGTTTCTTAAACGTTGCTGGGAAATCTAGGCCAATGTGAAGGTTTACTGTCCATATTCATGATATCTTTTGACAGGAGGTAGTTGTACATGAGCTGAATACCATTGCACTACGTAATATGCAACTTAGTTTTGTTCGCGCTGCTAGAATTTGAAGCTTTGAATATCTCGCCCGTGTCCATGTCCCTGCACTCGCCATTGTCCGGTGATGTGCTTCCAGCGTGTCATATACTAAGCAGTTTTCACTTTTATTTTCAATCTGTGCCATGGGTATTGTACGGCCAAACAAGAATAATACTGTGTTTCTTCCTGTTTATAATGCGGCTATAAATCTCTGGGTAAGGCTGTGTCTGTGACCTGTTGGGTGGGGAGATCCATGAGCCAGCTATTCTTACAGCCCGGAGTAGCGATGGCTTCCACAAAGATCAGTGACCCCTGTGGCATCTGTCAGCGATGAACATAAATGTAGAATAACTATCAAATACGTGTTTTGAGGCCTTATTGTATAGAAAGTGTTTTTTTTTTTTTTATATTATAGGGCTATTTCCAAAATATTTAGTTGATAAATTACTGATGGCTGCTGGTCCAACCGCTGGGTCCCCTCCTTCCCTGCAATCTCGAGATTGGTGCCCCATCCTCAATGGAGTGGAGATGTTCAAGCTTGGCCTCCACTCCATTCATTGTTTATGGGACTTACGGAGAAAGCCGAGCACAGTGTGGCGTCGAGCATGCGCAGCTCCACTCCATTCATTCTTTATGGGACATTCATAGTCTACAGAACTACAGGAGAAAGTGAAGCTCAAAGTTGATCATGCACATTGATGCTCTTCTATTCATGATCTATGGGACTGATAGTGCATTGTTGAGCATGTACACCTCCACTGCTTTCAGTTTCTACAAGACTGCCAGAGAAATCCAAAATCACCATTAAGCATGGAAACTTCCGCTTGATTCAAGACTCAGAGCACTAATTTTCGGGTTCCATAGCCCATTCTTGGGATCGCATCGGGTCCTAGCGATCAGACACCCAGCCATCAGTGAGTTGTCTTGTGGATAGGGAATAACTTAATCTTTTGGGAATAATTCTTTAAAAGTGCAATTTTGTTTCACGAGTTCCAGGATATCGTTGCTCCTACCTGGGATGACAAATTCTAGCAAATCAGGATTGGGGTGGATTCAGCATTTTCTGGAACCCTCGGCAGTCACTCTTATGCAGACTTGCCATCCATAATACCTTTTTTTTTTCAATGCTCTATTTTAATTCATAGGTTTCCAAAAATGATTTCTACAGCTCTCATTAATGCGAATAGGGGTCATGTATATCTGCTGAAAGTAAGTGCCAACCGGTGGTGGTTTTAGGCTGCTGACTTTTTAGAGTTTATCTCTAGGACAAAAATCACCAGTAGCGCTAGTATCCATCCCCTTATAAATGTATGGTACAGTTCTTAGGTGTGGC
This sequence comes from Phyllobates terribilis, assembly GCF_046119375.1. Classification (NCBI taxonomy): domain Eukaryota; kingdom Metazoa; phylum Chordata; class Amphibia; order Anura; family Dendrobatidae; genus Phyllobates; species Phyllobates terribilis. Next base: position 695,841,640 of record NW_027362764.1, on the reverse strand, counting down.
CCCTAACACGCTGAGCCGTCAGACAATACCGGAGTACAGGAAGGGTCAGTCTGCCCCTGCCCTGGATGTTTTCAGACCAGGGCTTTACGATGGCACTCATTGCAATTTGCTGGAAAAATCTCTGCACCATGCCTGTAATATCACTAATATTACCTCCTTGGCGTTACTCCACACATCGGGACTTCTGCAAGTCTCTTGGGTCCCCGGGCGCAGTGCAACGGGGCAATATTGTATTCTGCAGCATTGGATACATGTAAAGGTATATTCCCACACAGATGAGCTTTAATCATCTGAATGGGGTTGTATCATGCACATAGATTTCAGCAAACCCCATACAGATGACTAGGACAGTCAGATTTCTACAACTTACCTGTAGTGTTTGTATATACCCAGAAGCACATGAGCTCCTCTGTACGTAGTCCTGGTCTCGGGTCATTCTGCTCAAATAAGTCAATAAGAAATAGTCCATGACTTTTAGCGTCTAATATATACACTGTAATATAGATATACTTGTATTAAAAAAATAATAGTATATTTAATAAGGTGGAATAGCAGGCAACTTATAGTAACCGATATAAGAACTAAAATATACAATCTTTAAACTGAAGGAGACATTTCAACTTTAAAGAGAACGTGTCCATTTTCCAAATATCTATTTACAACATTTTACCTGTGTTCCATATAATTTAACAATTCCAGAGCATCTTTTTTTTAATAACTCTGTGTTGTCAAGTTCCTCTGTTATTCCTCCTAGATATTTCTGAATAAATTGACAAATGTGTGACCATTCACTTATTACAGGTATGTGTCCCTACACACTTTAAAGGGGTTGTCCACTACTTGGACAACCCCTTCTTGAGCTAAATGTTTGGCCCCAATAAAATAATAAAGCTTATACTCCCCCCCCCCCCCCCCCCCCCCCCCTCCCCCGGCGTTGTTCCAGCGGTGTCAGCACTCGCGGTCCCCGGGGCTCCAGTGCGGATGTTGTGACACGTGACCCCTGCGCCCAATCAATGCTGGCGTCACGAGCTTGAAGAGTGTGTCACAACAACAACACGGGAGTCCCGGGGAGAGCGGTTGCAGACACTGCGGGAACAGCGCTGGCAAGGGAGGTGAGTAGAAGCTTTATTTCATCGGGGCCAAGCAGGGGGTATGAGAAGGAGTTGTCCAAGTAGTGGACAACTTCTCTAAGTGTGTGTGTCTGTGCAGCCTACAGTGTATATCGGGGTGGTCCTCCTTCCGGTTCGTAGGCAACTGCATACTGTTTTATTTAGCTGTATAGGAGAGTGCAGCAGAATGCAGTATACGTGTCTTTAAGGTGGATCCCTATGGTGGACGGATGCCTCGGCATACCTCCTGGGTGTGAGCCCAACACTGGTTTTAGAGAGTCGGGGTGAGGGCTCACAATCATACTAATACCCAATTGTTAATGTATTCATAAATTTCTAGGAACATCAGAGGAACATCACAATGCAGAGTTATAATTTTTTTTTTTTTTTTTTTACCAAAACAGACCCATCAAAAGACCTGACAGATCCTTGGTAACCCAGATGCTGAGAATAAGGTCGATTTTACACAAGACCATTCTTGCATCGGATGTCCTGGCCGGACGGGGAGGTCTGTTCTCCTGTGAAAACTGCTTCATTGCCAAATGTGAAGTAGTTGGCTCAGGTTGGGAGAGCCGGCTCTCGGACCAGGTCGCCTGATCCGTGTGAAACCAGGCTAAGGAGACCTGATCTTTTATTCAAGGGAATCTGTCATGAAATTCATTCTGTCCAAAGCACAGGCAGCATGAAGCAGACACTGACTGCTATTACAGCCGTGAATGTTTTACTCTTCCAGAGAAAAAATACTCTGAAAAACAGGGCGGGGACTCTGCGTCTTCGATGACTAGTCCAAGAGGCCGGTCCTCCTTGTCTCGCTCCTCATGACTGACAGGTCTTTACTTATATAGGGAGAGACCAGTCCGTCTAGGGAAACTGGCTGGGGAGAACCTGCCAGGGACCAGACTCTTGGACTAATCATCTCTGATGCATAGTCCTCAGCCGGCTTCTCATAGTATGTCTTCTCTGAAACACTGCAATGTTTCAACGTAAAACGTAAACAGCTGCAATAATGCAGCCAGCGTCTGCTTCATGCTGCCTGTGGTCCGGGCAGTGTTGAATATCATGACGGGCTCCTGTTAAACATAACTAACCAATAGATCTTATACCTGGTGTACTTACTTTAAAAATCCATGTTAAAATGCTCATCTTAACATCCAGATTATACGGCCATTCAAGGAGAGGATTATACAACCATTCTGACTTTATCAAAGTAAGTACATCTGTCTCATCAGATCTCATAGCTCTTCTTTGATAATGTATGCTATTTTTTATTGGCGAATTTGAGGACAAATTCATTTTAAGGCTCCTAGTCAGGTTAGATTACATACAGAATAAAGTCGGACGACCCTCCTGAGCATTTGGTGTGTGGGAGACTGTTATCCATGAGGATTTGCATTTTGAATTCCTTCTGTACTAAGAGGAGATAAGCTGCCATCACAGCTACTGGGCTCGCGGCCTTCTCCTCTATCCCTGTTGAAAATGCATATGCGCTGAGCCGAGTTGAACATTCCTGTGTATGGGGGAGTTTGAAGAGAAAGTTGACGGTTACCCAAGGGTGTATGGACCTTTTAGTTATCTGGTGCTTCGGTACAGCCATCCCTCACTGCTTAAAGGGAACCTATCAGATCAGATGATAACAGTATTACCTACATATATGGGGTTAATAACATTATGAAGGTGCCCGGCCGCTGTACAGAAACTGCAACACTCAGGAGAAAATTAACTTTATTTCTCCTAGGAGCCGCCAGCTTTCAGTCATGCAGGCATGTCCGGAGCAATTACAGTCACCGATCACAGCACTGAGAGCGACTGCTATAAGCACGGCCTGTCACTGACTGACTGACAGCTGGCTCTGTACTGATGAACTCACTGCAGAGCCGGCTGTCAGTCAGTGCCGGGCTGTGCTTACAGCAGTCGCTCTCAGTGCTGCGATCGGTGACACTAGTTGCTGTGGCCATGCCTGCATGACTGAAAGCCGGCGGCTCCCGGGAGAAATAAAGTAAATTTTCTCCCAGGTGTTGCACTTTCAGTACAGCAGCCGTGCATTTTCAGAACGCTATTATTCTGCAAATTTACCATAGGTTAAAGGTGTTAACGGACCTGACTGGTTAAAAGTGTTAGTAGTTAGAGGTCACTGAGACCACTTAGGTATTTTCAGGAATAATTCACCCTGCAGTATTTCTCGTTACACATATCACCCGTTTAATCTGAGCCATTATTTTTTCATTTGTCATGACTTTTGCACTTTTTTGGCTCTTGTTGTCGTCCGCCATTAAGCTGCCGCACGGGACAAAATGTAAACTAAGTGCACACTAGTAAAGTAATAACCAGTTTAGCCGTCACCCATCCTCTGTGTATTAGTAAGTGTACTTCTCTGGATATTACGATTTCAGGTTAATGTGTTGGTTCTTCCCTTTGCGATGTGTGGGAGGGCTGAAGTATTTGCGCTTTCCACGCATTGATCTCCAGCAGGATTACATGACGTATGTACCAATGGTAGGATGGTTTTTTTTCTTGCGCGGTACCGCTTTACTCAAGGATATTAATTTTTTTTTCTACAAATATGAGAAGCTATTGTTTTCAATGTCTAGGATGTTCCAATTCCACTTTATATCATTTCCTTACCAGAGTTGGTGGATGTCTTTTATCTGATTTTTATGTGGCGGCACAAAGCATCCTGGCGGACGGGGTGGGGTTTTTACAGTCTGCGCTTTGTCTGGATGCGATGGAGGTGGGTACTTTGTGCCTAGTGGCTCGGTGTTCATGCACCGTGGATGAGCCTGGTTGTCTCCATTGTACATAGACAATGGTTAGGCTTTAGATATATGCTTGGCCCAAAGAAACCTTGTCCAGTATGAATAATGCCTGTGACTTCTTGAACACTAGAAAATCCTTATGTAACATCACGAATAGCTTAATGTATATTGTACATTGCATCTAGGTGGCGTCGCCTTGTTCAAGAACCATAGAGCTTTGGCTGAGACCCTACAGATAACTTATTCACTCCGTGTCGCTGTCTCTGTGTTTATTTCTTTTTCTGAATTTAGACAAATTGTAACCTTGTTAGCAAAATAAAGAAATTTAGGAAACGTGGCTATTTTATCCAGATGCCAGAGCACAATATTCTGTATTTCCTAAGTTCTGTTACCTGTTTGTATGATGTATATTACTATTAGCTTCTTTAGGAACCTCTTGTATCTTTTAAATAATACGAATAAAGATTATTATACAAACGGAGTTAAATATTTTGTTGTCCATGCCCCCCCCCCCCCACCTCTTCCAAAAAAAAATTCACCTGTGAGGCTAGCAGTACCAGTATGGCAGTATTGCACCTCCTACAGAAGCTGTCGCTCCGTATTCCTGGCTGGTAAATCCGCTAAGTGACAAGGTGAATGGGGAACACATCGGTTTAGCAATGAAGGACTTTAGGAGATTTGCGGACACAGCTGCATGCATTCACCCAGCGCCATTCACTACTCAATATAAAGCTGCGTTAAGGGAAACCTGTCAGTCGACTGCTGTCCAAACCAAGGAGGGCATGAATCGGAGGCTGGCTGCATAGTCTAAAGAGTAGCCATTGTTTTAACCCTGTTTTCATATTAGTACACGTGAAAATAAGAAACTTTGTAATATATCTTATTGGAGAAATCTGCTTCTTTCTCCTCCAGGACTGATCATTCAATGGGTTGTCCACTATTAGGACAGCCCCTTCTTGAACTAAATGTTCCTATACTCGCCTCTCGTGTTGGCACCGTTAAAGTGGGGTTGGCGCTCGGGTATCGGGGCTTTGGTGTGGTGGAATGACACGTGGTGACCGGCACCCAATCAGCGCTGAAGTCACTGTCTCCGCCTAGGTATGGATTGAACATGAAGAGGAAGTCGGAGATCAGCAGCAGCTCGGACTTCCTCTTCATGTTCAATCCGTACGTAGGTGGAGACAGTGACTTCAGCGCTGATTGGGTGCCGGCATCATGTGTCACAACACCGAACCAGGACCGCGAGGGCTGACACCGCTAGAATGGTGCCGGCACGGGAGAAGAGTATAAGCTTTTTTATTTGATCGGGGCCAAACATTTAGTTCAAGAAGGGGTTCGCAAAGTAGTGGACAACCCCTTTCATTTTCAAAATTCTCAATTTACAGGTAAAATCTATAACATCTATAGTATCAGAAATTTGGACCTAGGAATGCCATTGATTAAAATAGAGATTCACTTTTAAAGGCCTTGTCTGGTGTGTGATACTCCGTAATGCTCTGCGTCCATCTTTCTGGGGTTAGTGCATTCCTAAGGCTGCGTGCCCACGTAGCGTTTTTCAAGCGTTTACGCTGCGGAATTTCCGCAGCGTAAACGCTTGTTAAACGCTAGGTAATCCGCTCCCCATGGTCCCCAAGGGAATTCCGCAAGTTCTATGCCCACGCTGCGGATTTTTCCGCAGCGTTTATGCTGCGTTCAAAAATCCACAGCATGTTCATTAATTTTGCGTTTCCGCAAGCGGAATTGCCTTGTGCAATGCATTAAAAACGCAAGGCAATTCCGCATGTGGTAAGCGCGCAATAAACGCGTGCGGAATTCCGCATGCGTTTTTCCGGGAGAGGACATGCGGAAATGAAGCAGAAATTTTCTGCTTCATTTCCGCAATGTGGGCACATAGCCTAAAGATTGAGGGTATGTGCAGATGATCAGTAAACACTGCGGATTGGACGCAGCACACTTGCGCTGCGTGCAATCCATAGCGGCCAGATGTTACCCAGGGCTGTGGAGTCGGTAAGCCAAACCTGCGACTCTGACGCCTCAATTTCCCTTACACCGACTCCACGACTCCCATGTATATTGCTTATATTTAAGTGAAAAATTTATTGTAGTACAATGTGAACATCAGACATTTAATCATTTTTATGATACAATAATCAAGATATTTAGATAGAATATAGTGATGGATAGCTGGAGGGATAGATGGAGGGATGGATGGATGGAGTGTGATAGACAGATGACAGCTACAGACAGCAAATAGTACATTGCACATATAGTTCACACACATTGTACAGAGAGCACATAATAATCACCTACAATATTAGCATTAGTTACCTTCCTGTGACAGAGATGAGCAGTAGTACTTTCACTTTCTCCAGCTCGGGGCCCAGGAATGAGATCCTGTGCAGGGCAGGCACCCCTCCCCCCCCTTTCTCTGGTGAAGACGGCAGAAGACAGGACAGAGGAGGGGAGATGAGCCAGTGCAGGACAGGAGCACTGCAGCATACAAGCGAGTTTTGATAGGCGCGTGCCCCTGCTTCTAGGGGGGGGGGGGCAGCTGCCCCTCGCTAGCTACAGCCATGATTCACACAGCGTTTTTGCGGATCTGTTTTTTTGCAGTAAAATGCAGTGTCTGCGCATCCCAGCAAAGTCAATGGGTTTCAAGATATGACATTCAGACACATCATTTTGTGAGGATCCGGTTTTGGGAGGAACCCAGGGCCAACCGCACCAGCATATGGTCTCACAAGGGGTCTGAGGATCTCATCTCGGTACCTAATGGCAGTCAGGCTACCTCTGGCGAGAACATGGAGGGCTGTGCGGCGCTGAATGGAGGAGCTGGGAGGGAACCAAAGTTAGGGGGAACCATGTAGTGAGTGAGGGTGGAGGAAGGATTTACCTAAGCACTTTACTAAAATTCTATATAACTGGAGGTCATTTTAATAACCGGGTCTTTGGTCCTGGGTCCTTGGGACGGCAGGTCACAACAAGGCTGCAGCCGGCTGAGGGTCCACGGTTCCCGGTCTCAGGCCTCTAGACGGGGGATTGGGGCAGAGTTATAACTGGCTCTGTCCCCGGTCAGAGTCCAAGCAAGAAGGCCCAGGAGAGGAGCAGAGGAGATAGGCTCCACAGGCAAAAGGATCTCAGGGGGTGCGGACGGAGCAGAGTCGTCACCTGCATGCCTTATTCTGGCCCAGCCAGAGAGACCATGCCGCAAGAGGGGGTAACGGTCCCCGATTATCTGACTTTGCACTTCACGTCTCTGTCGGAAAAGTCCGGAGGCTTATGTGGATCCCAGGGGGATACTGATGGAGCAGAGTCGCCACCTGTATGCCCTAATCTGAGTTTATCCAGAGGGACCCGGCCTTACGCCACGTTCTCACCACAAGTCACCAAAAAGGGCACCCAGTCGGTCCGGGAACTATACGTTACCCACAAGGGACATCGCAGTACCCGTACGGGACTCAGTGGGGGACACAAGGCGGGAGAAGTTCAACAAGAGAGGAACACACTAGAGCGGGGGTCCTGACAAGGGCTCCTGAACTACCTGGAGTGTGCTGAACCCCACCCTGGCGGCCGCAGCTCGCCGTGAGACAGCAGAGAAGCTCTGAGCTGCGAAAACACCTATCGTGAGTAAAAGACTTGGATGACTTCAACCACTGCCTCTGTCTGTTCTTTCCTCCGTGGCTCTGCATCCGCCAACGCTCAATTCTACACTCCTCTCTACGCTGCCCTGAGGCCTGCTCCACCTGTGGGGAGCCGAACCATCCATAGCTGCCCTGACACCTGCCTCGGAGGACTGTTGCAGCGCTGGTGACTTTCACCAGACACCACAGGTGGCGTCACGAACATTCTCCTTTCCCATACACCTTTTTCCCTTGCTTTTAAGAGTGACCCCAGGGTACGGGCCCGGGAGCCGACCACCGCGACATCCCCGAAGATCAGGCAACAACCAGGCCCGGGCGCCGAGTCGTCCCCTGTCATCCCTGGGCGCGTCATCATTATCGCACTTAACTCCTCTTAGGTCAGACCTCATCAGGAATACTGTGTTCAGTTTTGGGCACCACATTTTAAAAAAAGACATTGACAAACTGGAGCAAGTTCAGAGAAGAGCGACCAGAATGGTGACCGGTCTGGAAACCATGTCCTATGAGGAACTGTTACAAGATTTGGGAATGTTTAGCTTGCAAAAAAGAAGACTGAGAGGAGACTTAATAGCTGTCTACAAATATCTCAAGGGATGTTACATTGTAGAAGGATCATCTTTATTCTCATTTGCACAAGGAAAGACTAGAAGCAATGGGATGAAACTGAATGGGAGTAGACACAGATTAGATATTAGAAAAAACTTTTTGACAGTTAGGGTGATCAATGAGTGGAACAGGCGGCCACGAGAGGTGGTGAGTTCCCCTTCAATGGAAGTCTTCAAACAGAGGCTGGACAGACATCTGTCTGAGATGATTTAGTGAATCCAGCTTTGAGCAGGGGGTTGGACCAGAAGACTCAGGAGGTCCCTTCCAACTCTACCATTCTATGATTCTATGATATTCTAGAATTTTATTATCATGTATATTCCAGTATTTGGAAACCAGGTTTTTTAAGATTTTTGTATTTGTATTATACTGCGTGACTATAGGTACATTCACTGCAATAAATTCTTTCATATTTAAATTTATCATTTTGTAATCAATCCAATCGTGGGCTTTTTTTTGACATTTGATTGGACTTCATGTAGCCTGAGACACCGTTCACACAGGAACTCAGCTCACAGACTGATGTGCTGTATCTGCATAAAAATATTGTACTGCCAACATAGCTGTATATAACTGTGGTGCATACAAGGCACTCTTTATACTGCATGTCATTATATTATATATGGGTTATCACTAGTGTTGAGCGATACCTTCCGATATCGGGAAATATCGGATCGGATTGGATCGTACCGATTCCCAAAAAGGATATCGCCGATTCCGATACCGGAACCCAATGCAAGTCAATGGGACAGAAATATCGGAATACAAATAAACCCTTTCTTTCCTTGGAGGTTAATTCTACATGAAGGAAAACAACTAAGAATAATGTAGAATGTATTGGGGGAGGTGGGGGAGACAATAAAGGCATAGAGGTTTAGCCCAATCAAATGGAATAGCAGGAATTAATATTTTTTTTAAGACGTTCTGAGTTAAGGAAATATTGACTATGTTAAGATTTTTTATATTTTGTCAGATATTTATGTTTCACTACTTCCATGCTCTTCACCTTCTTTTTTACTTCTCCCACACTTTCTCCTTCATCATCCTCAGCATCTTTTTGATCAACTTCTTCTTCACCTTCTTCATCTTCTTCTTCACCTTCTTCGTATTATTCTTTTTTTTTACATTCTTCATATTCTTCTTATTCAACTATTATTCTTCTTCATATTCTACTTCTTCATCTTCTTCATATTCTTCTTCTTCATCATATTCTTATTTGTGACAGGCATTACTGTAGTTGTTATCTATAAAAGTTTGAACATTACACCTTTCGTTCTGCCTGTCACAAAAGATTTACAACAGGATTTGTCTGCGTTCAGTTTGGCCTGCAGCAGCAGGTCTTTTCCAGGGGCACCACGAGGAGGAACGGACTCACCCCCATACACTGCTTAGTCATCTTCTGCTTATAATTTAGATAATATCTTTTGCTCTGATTTTTAGTCTTATGCTTAATGTTCTTCCGCTTTTTGTTCTGCAGCTTCTTGTACTTCTGCTTCTTGGTTTTCTGTCTCTTGTTCTTCTGTATATTGGTGGTTGTCTTCTTGTTCTTTGTCCTCTTGGTCATCTTCTTCAGGGTCTTCTTCGGGGTTGTCTTCAGGGTCGTCTTCTTTAGGGTCGTCTTCTTCGGGGTGGTCTTCAGGGTCCTCATCTTCAGGGTCTTCGGGGTCATCGTCTTCGAGGTCGTCGTCTTCGGGGTCCTCGTCTTCTTCGGGGTGGTCTTCAGGGTCCTCGTCTTCGGTGTCCTCGTCTTCTTCGGGGTGGTCTTCAGGGTCCTCGTCTTCAGGGTCCTCGTCTTCAGGGTCCTCGTCAGGGAGATCCAGAGTGATTACCAAGAACCATTTCAAAAAGCTTGAACTTGGAAATGTAGCAGAAGGTACAAGAAGGCTGAGGAACTACCGAGAACCAGCTGATGGTACTGGAACCCGGATGGGTAGCAAAAGGTACAAGAGCCAATGGAACTACCGAGGACCAGCTGACTGTACTGGAACCCGGTTACTAAGCAGGAGGTACCTGTGCCAGAAAGCACTACCAAGGACCAGCAGACGTTGGTGGAACTTGGATACCGAGAAGGAGGCACCTAAGCCAAAGGCACTGCCGAGAACCAGCGGAGGGTACTGGAACCCGGATGGGTAGCAGAAGGTACAAGGGCAAATGGAACTACAGAGGACCAGCTGACGGTACTGGAACCCGGATGGGTAGCAGAAGGTACAAGAGCAAATGGAACTACAGAGGACCAGCTGACGGTACTGGAACTCGGATGGGTAGCAGAAGGTACAAGAGCCAATGGAACTACCGAGGACCAGCTGACGGTACTGGAACCCAGTTACTAAGCAGGAGGTACCTGTGCCACAAAGCACTACCAAGGACCAGCAGACGTTGGTGGAACTTGGATACCGAGAAGGAGGCACCTAAGCCAAAGGCACTGCCGAGAACCAGCTGACGGTACAGGAACCCGGATGGGTAGCAGAAGGTACCCATGAAAAAAAAAGTTGCAAGGCCGCGAGCCGGCCGCAGTTACCGAAACCCACAGTCCTACAGGGGGTGCTTGTCTTATTGGCACTATGGAACCAGACTTCATTGCCAGATCCCGCAGCCCACATAGGAGTCACCTAAACTGCAGGCACCATAGAGTCGGCTAACCCGACTGCAACACGACAAGACAATGTATTGGAGGCAAAGTGACGTTGACACTACCCGGAAACAGCTGGCGTGCTGGAACCAGGCTGGGCAGGAGGGAGTACCCGTGCCAAAGACACTGCTGGGAAACAGCTGGCGGTGCTGGAACCCAGGGTAAATACTAAAAACAGAGTGGAGCCAGAGGCCTAATTGGAGCTACTTTAAAATCTGTAGTAGTGTGAATGTGGACAGAGCAGGAGAAATTGCAATACACACATCAGGGGAACAGCTGACATTAGTGAACCCCAATAACACTGGAGCAAGCGTTGACTGTGCAGACGGCACTTCTGAGCAGCAACTAGCGGTGTTGGAGCCCAGGGTAAATACTAAAAACAGAGGAGCCAGAGGTGTAATTGGAGCAAGTTTTAAATCTGTAGAACAGTGGATGTGGACAGAGCAGGAGAATTTGCCGGACACACAGCTGGGGATCAGCTGACGTTTCTGAACCCCAATAATACGGCAGCAAGCATTGACTGTGCAGACGGCACTTCTGAGCAGCAACTGGCGGTGTTGGAGCTCAGGGATTACAGTTCAGGTGGTAGAAACATGAACACAACAGGAGACCTGGATACTGTTGCCAACCAATTATTTATTCTGGTAGAGGACTGGCAAATTCATGTGAGATCCAGGCCTTGTTCATTTTGAGAAAAGTAAGCCGGTCAACGTTATCGGAGGATAGTCGCATGCGACGGTCTGTTAGTACACCACCTGTGGCACTAAAGACGCACTCCGATAATACACTAGCAGCAGGGCAAGCCAGCACCTCCAATGCATACTGGCTAAGCTCTGGCCATGTATCCAGCTTAGAGACCCAAAACTTGAAGGAGGAAGAGCCGTTTGGGAGTACACTGAGAGGGCAAGACATGTAGTCTGTCACCATCTGACGGAAACGTTGCCTCCTGCTGACTGGAGGTGTCTGTGATGGTGTAGACATTTGTGGCGGTGGGGACACAAAACTTTGCCACATTTGGGCCATACTGGTCTTGCCTTGTGCTGAGGCGCTGCTTCTGCTCCCTCTTTGTGCAGAGCTTCCTCCACTGCCTCGACGCACTGAGCTGCTTTGTAAAGCACTAGCAGCACTGCTCTCGGTTGGAATGGAGAACATGATGGAATGCACCAGTGCGTCTTGGTACTCACGCATTTTACGCTCCCGGTTCAAGGGCGTTATGAGGCTTTGTAAGTTGTCCCGGTAGCGAGGATCTAGGAGGGTGGACACCCAATAATCAGCCATGTTGAGAATGTGGGCGATGCGGCGGTCGTTTCTCAGGCACTGCAGCATGAAATCAACCATGTGCTGCAGACTGCCAACTGGCCAAGAAACGCTGTCCCCTGCTTGAGGCGTGATCTCTGCCTGCTCTGCATCACCCCACCCTCGCTCTAGATACTGACTACTAGAGCATTGTGTACCTCCCTCCTCTGGACAGATGTCTTCCTCCTCCATTGACTCCTCCTCATCCTCCTCACAAAGTGTCCCCCTGCCTAGGCCTTTGTGAAGAACCATGTTGCGCAGACTGTACAGAAGCAGATGGCATTTGTGACTCCTCATCCTCCACCTCTTCCAAAACCTCCTCTCTTAGTGCTTGCAGTGTTTTTTCAAGCAGGCAGATAAGGGGGATAGTCATGCTGACTAGTGCATCATCTGCACTCTCCATCCGCGTGGAATAATCGAAGGCACGCAAAACGTGGCAAATGTCCTTCATAGAGGCCCACTCAGTGGTGCTGCAGCTGGTACTCCATTACTGCTGCCTGCTGCTCACACAACCTCTCCAACATATGTAACGTTGAATTCCACCTGGTGGGTAGGTCACATATGATGCGATGTTCCGGAAGACGTAATCGGCGCTGCAATGCGCGATCTTGCATTGCTGGAACGCCGCAAGTGAGCGCACTCTATGCGGACCTTGTGAAGCAGTGCATCAAGATCCGGATAGTCCCTCAAAAAACTCTGCACGACCAAGTTGAGCACATGTGCCAGACATGGGATGTGAGTGAGGTTGCCTAGGCCCAGAGCTGCCACCAGATTTCGGCCATTGTCACACACTACCATGCCTGGCTGGAGATTCGCTGGCACAAACCACACGTCGCTCTGCTGCTTGATGGCATTCCAGAGCTCCTGCGCTGTGTGGCTTCGATTCCCCAAAGAAATTAATTTTAATACGGCCTGTTGACGTTTGGCCACGGCTGTGCTCATATTGGTCACCATAACAGGTAACCGTTCACGGGTCGATGTGGAGGTAGACCGTGACGGCTCCTGCAGCGCTGATTCAGAGGAACTGGAGTATGAGGAGGAGTCAATGTGTACAGACTGGATTCCTGCAATCCTTGGAGTTGGCAGAACACGTACAGCGCCACTCTCAAGATTTGTACCCGGCTCCACAACATTTACCCAATGGGCAGTGAGGGAAAGGTATCGTCCCTGTCCATGCTTACTGGTCCACGCATCGGTGGTCAGGTGGACCTTGCTACTGACGGCGTTTTGTAGCGCATGTTTAATTTTTCCCTCCACATGCTGTTGCAGGGCAGGGACGGCTTGCCTGCTGAAATAAAAGCAGCTGGGCACGTTGTATTGTGGGACTGCCAATGCCATAAAGTTACGGAAGGTGTCAGTCTCCACCAGCATGAATGATAGCATTTCAAGGGCCAGTAGTTTTGCAATGCCAGCATTCAGTGCCTGAGCTCGGGGGTGGTTTGCCAAGTATGGGCGCCTTTTCTCCCATGCCTGTGCTAACGATGGCTGTAGACTGGCCTGGGAGTGTGAGGATGACAGGGAAAGTGGTGCTGTGGGTGGAATGACACTGTGTCTCTGTACAACAGTGCCAGAGGTTCTTCCATGGCGATCCTGTGAGGAAGCTGAACTAGCTGTGTCTGAGCTGGAGGAAGAGGCTACAACACGAGCTGAAGAGGTGGTAGGTGGCGCTGTAGGTTGGCCTAGGTCTTCAGTGTGTTTTTGTAACTCCACCACGTGCTTGGTCCGCACATGTTTCCACATATTTGTGGTATTGAGGTTGCTGACACTTTTCCCTCTTTTCACCTTCTGATTACACAGCTTGCATTTGACAAAGCAAATGTCATCTGTAACTGTGTCAAAAAAGGACCAGGCACTGCAAGTCTTGGGAGCGCCCGCTTTGGATTTTGGAAGAGCCATGCTCCTAATGGGTGCCGAAGTGGAGGCTACAGGCAACCAAGTCTGCCCCCTCCCTCTCCCTCCTTTTTGGGCCGTTCGGGGAATCTCTTCCTCAGAGCTGCCCCCACCACCTTCCTGTCCCTCACGCCATGATGGGTCAAGGACCTCCTCATCTACACCACCCTCTTCAAACAACTGCTTCTCCTGGATAGTCTCGACAGCACAGTACGCACCAGAAAGTGGCACCTGAGTCTCATCATCAGATGCGTACTGAGGTGTGCTGCTGACCATAGGCACTGGCCCACCCGCCTCTTCAGATTCAGAGAGACAAAATGGTTGCGCATCACTGCATACTACCTCTTCTTCAAATTCTCAAATTCTGCTTGGCTGGCCCCCTCTTTCCAAGCCAAGAGATTCAGAGAACAGAAGGTAGAGATGGCTCCTGTCCAGGGCTCTCTGACTGCCTGGGCAATTTGGCAGGTGGTGAAGAGACAGATGGGTGCTCTTCAGTGCTCGGGACCTGAGAGGATCTGGAACTAATTGAAGTCGATGCGTTAGCTGCCATCCATCCGACAACGGCTTCAATTTGGTCCTCCCGCAGCAGTGGGGTACGGCTAGCTCCTACAAAGCTGCGCATAAAGGACTATTCCATGGTAAAACTGGGGGATGCTGAGTCACTGGTGCCCGCAGCAGGCACAGAATCCCCACGTCCTCTCCCTGCAGGCACAGAATCCTCACGTCCTCTCCCTGCAAAAACTCCACGCCCACGACCACATGCCTTACTCCCTGCCTTCTTCATCTTGGTAGACTGATAAAGATAGGCAGAAAAGTACTAAGGGCTTAGTGTGCTTATTCCTGAACAGCTGCTAACAGGTATAAGAAACACTAATTTTATAAAGTGTGGACTAGACTTTAATATGAGCTAATGTGGCCTACACAACTGTAAAGTGGAGTGTTTGGTTAACTTTATTTAGTTTTTTTTGTCACAAAAAGACACTGGATGTGCCCAAAGATGTAATACCGATAGTATCACAAACTTTTTGTAGCTATTACAATGCAGGAAGGTAACCTACAATGCAATAGATGAGGCTGCAAAAAATAGGCTAATACTAATCTGCCTGGGGCTGCAGGGCACAATGCTGCAGAAAGGCTCCTCTATTTACTCCTATATAGTGTGTTTGGAACCAATGTAGCTGAATACGGATGGAACCACCACACTAATAGGAGAAATCAGGAAAAATTATCAATTAGCAAAAAAGGACAATGTATGAGGCAGTGACACACACTGAGTGCACTACAACCAGACGTGGCTGAAGCACACACTACAGGGTGAGCTGCACTCTATGAGCACAAATATACTCTCGTTCTCTCAAATATTTGTCTGTTTCCATTGGTCGGAGCTCAATAAAACATAACTTGTTGTTTTTTCATACTTTAGTGCCGAATTTACCTACAAATTACATTCTATGTTATTATACTGACCTCATTAGGGGGTATTTTTGTACTGGCCTATTACATTTAGGCTGTGTGCCCACGTAGCGTTTTTCAAGCGTTTATGCTGCGGAATTTCTGCAGCATAAACGCTTGTGAAACGCTAGGTAATCCGCACCCCATGGTCCCCAAGGGGATTCCGCATGTTCTATGCACATGCTGCGGATTTTTCCGCAGCGTTTATGCTGCGTACAAAAATCCGCAGCATGTCATTTAATTTTGCGGAAGCGCAGCGGAACTCCCGCCATTGACTTGCATTGAGACACATAGAAACCGCGACTGTACATTTTTACAAGCGGCTTCTATGCGTCTCTATGTGCGGATGGTACCCAGTTCTGGAGGAGAGGAGACTCTCATCCAGACCTGGGTACCATTGTACCTGTAAAAAAAGAATAAAATAACAAAGTTTATATTCACCTGTCCGGCGGCTTCTCTCTGAATGCCAGCATCGCTTGAGGACCTGCGGTGACGTCACAGTCATGTGACCGCAGGCCCTTCACCGCTCTGTCTCGCGATATGCTGGCAGCCAGGAAGCAGCGCTGCAGCCACGCCGGGGCCTCGGGGGTGAGTATAGCTTTATTTGTTTTAATTTTTACGGTTCACACTGTATAAATCCATGCTGTTTGCATGGATTTATACAGTGTGACCTAGTTGTCAAGCACTTTCCAAGTGATGCTATCGCCTGGAAAGCGCTTGTCAATCTGCATGCGGAAACGCATGTGAATCCGTATGTGGATCCGCATGTATTCTGCAGGAAAAACGCATGCACAATCTGCATGCGTTTTTTCTGCCAGGGAGATGCAGAAATGCTGCAGAAATTTTCTGCTTCATTTCTGCATCGTGGGCACATAGCCTTACCCATTTAGACAAATATCGGATGCTTCGCTGTGGCCATATTGTGTTTTTTGTTGTAGCCAAAAGAGGGCAGTATAACACCATATAACGTAATGTGGAAAGATAAACGGTAATAGACCTCAAAGTACGGTGGTGGACAAAAGTATTGAGAATGACACAAATTTTGGTTTTCACAAAGTTTGCTGCTTCACTTTTTATAATGGCAACTTGCATTATCTTTACATTATTATGAAGGGTGATCAGATGAATTGCAAAGTCATTCCTTGCAATGAAAATGAATTTAAACACAAAAAAACCCATTTCCACTGATTTTCAGCCCTGCTACAAAATGACCTGCCTATGTCACATTAGCTTTGGAGAAAGAGTTAAAGGGAACCGGTCAATTCCTAGTTTACCCTCTACACTGCCCCCATAGCGTTGTTAGCGGTGCAATGTGCACCACTAACAAGCTTTTTCCATTAAAATTGGAGTAGCTATAATGATTTTATAATCTTTAAAGAGGTTGTCCACTACTTTAGATTACCCCCCCCCCCAATGTATCCTCCCGGGGCCCATAAGACTTTTTGTAAATACATTATGTTGCTGATAGCGCCACTCACAGGCATTATCACTGGCCACTCACAGGCATCACGTGACCCCCGGCTGCAGCCGGTTCTGACATCCGCTGACGTCACAAGTGCTGGCAGCAGCCGGGGGTCTCTGTCTTCCTGGTTCCAGGTGGATGCTGGGTTGTGGGTGGGGATACCCCCCCATGTCACACCCAGCATCCACCGCGCGCTCTGCCTCTCCCTATTCATTGGGAAAGTGCGTGGTGGATGCTGGGTGTGACATGGGGGGGTATCCCCACCCACTATCCAGCAGCCACCGCGGGGACCCCAGCGCCGAGTCACGCCCAACTAGTCATGACTAGTGTTGAGCGATACCTTCCGATATCAGGAAGGATCGGATTGGATCGGGCCGATACTCAAAAAGTATCGGATATCGCAGATTCCGATACCGGAAAC